>NW_017257523.1:1725010-1745131 GCF_001594055.1 Mycetomoellerius zeteki | reverse complement strand
AGAAAAGTTTTAAAAAAGCACAAAGATTTTCGTAAATTATTTAACATAGAAATAATAAGACGTATTAAATTTTTTCCCCCCGACACACCGTGACAATATACGTGACGCGTGATCAGGAAAGCCTGAGGGGATCCCGCCTCCTAACAGTCCAATGCCCGGCATTACTATTTGATGAGATAAAAAGCGCCGCGGTGGCCTCGACTCGTGAATTTTTAAGGGAGCCTCGTAGGTACCGTTACGTTTCTTGAGTTTCCGAGGTTAGGGAGTGTCGATACCCTGGGGATGCCACAGTAGTCTTCTGTCTTTAATATTTTATCACGGTAAATTATACGATTCCTCATCCCCCTCCTTGCATATGTTGATCTTCCACTTTCTCTCTCTTCTTCTGACGTTAATACTTTGATCCGCGTTTTTCTATTTGGCAGAAAGTATTCATAAAGTATATACGTTTTTTTATTATTTAAGTAGAAAGATAACGTCTCTAATATCACTCATTTCTAGATCAAAATCGTAACGTTTATATTAAAGTAAATTAGAAGATTAGTTTAGAGCGATTCACTGATATCTCGAAATGAGTCATGTTTAAGGATAATTACAACCTTGCGTGTCTTTAATGCTATATTCATAATCGCTCGGCGCCAGTACTACTGGAAGCAGTAAGTAAGCTGAAAAGGAGAAAATTAACGGCGGCATCGACAAAGACTGAGGCATGCGAATGGTACAGTACGTCTTCGTTTCAAGGAAGCTAATCATCTGCAAGCCGTTTCTGGCATACTACTGAAATGCATACGCACGCACACACAGAAATTTTCAACGTGCACAAATTGCGACGATGATTAAGCTCGAAGCGTAATGAAGAAAGAAAAGGACGGGCAAACGAACGAGAGTATACGAGCAGTGACAACCTTTGGACGCTTCTCTGTCGTAACACCGTCACCTTGCCAAGAACTTAATCAATCCGGCCCGAATACTGAAAGTCTGAAGCCGTGTATTTCAGCGACTCCTAAGCCTTTCAACGGAGGAAGCGAATGAGAAAGGCTTCCGCGCATGAGTATAAAGAATCGAGCGTAGTCGAAATGGAACGTAAACGTGGTGCAGATGTCTTTTTCTTGAGGCAATTTCAAGACAATGTTCTTAGGATTTCCGTGTTATTTGGTTAATCGATCTATAAATTTTTTAATAAAAAATATCGAAATTTCTACAAACGTGCTATATTTCGACGTAATAACATAGAACGGATGCGTTGATGAAAGAAAATAATGTAACATCCTATCGCGGAAATGATAGGAGAAAATCCGCGACAGTCAAATTCCCGGAGTTTAGTAGGACACACCGGCAGGCGAGAGGTGATGGGAGATATTTCTGTTTAATAGTCGACGTATCACGCCGGTAATGGAAGTCGAGGCGTTTGCATGCCGGCAGGCACGCTCTGGTGCTATAAAGTTAATGGCGTCGTAGGCGGCGCGATAAAATGATGCATCGTGGTTTGGCGACAATATTATTGCCGACAGCTGCATCTACGTGTACTCCTTCTATAGATCTCTCTAGCGCCCGAATTTATAATTCACGAAGGAACGTGCATACACGTTTTTTATTCCAATGATTATATGATGGGATTTTGCCTAAACTAGAGGCTTAAGATACAAATCATTATACGATTTTGATGAAATTATGCCACGTAAGAGCGGGAGCAGAGTCTTGCATAACGCATAAAACATAATGCACAGGAAAATGAATCAATTAAAATCCTTCATTTCCATGAAATAAGAGAATTTGATTGGTTAATTTTCTTATGCTTTATACATTATGCAAAGGTCTGTGCTTCGGCCTTAAGATTGTTACTAATTACATACGTGACCGAACATAGTTGCGTAACAATGCCAGTTAATGCGTTCAGCAAAGAAAACCGATCAGTGAGCGCTCAGTGATTCTTTATTATAATTGGTTTCTACACTTAAATCCAGTGAAAAGGCAAGAACCAATCATATCAAAGAATCACTGAGTGCTCACTGATCAGCTTTCTTTGCTGAACACTGCCATTATGTTTTAACAGGGGAGTAATCATTTGATTTTTTTCTTTATATAAACATCATCTGAGGTGTTTTTACATCCCAATTAAAATCATTAATATTAACAACATGTTATATATTATTGACTGCTTTTTAATTTATTAGTATTTAAGAACATTATGAATATGGACTCAATTTTCTTAAAAAAAATAAGTAAAAACCAAACAAATATTAAACGGAATAAGTAACTTATTATGACAATATTTTTCAAAAATAAGATTTTAATTAATGTAACGCTTTTTTATTGCGGGCTCTCGATGAAATTGCATGTTTAAAGTTTCATAAAAAATATAGCTATTAAAGACGAAAGACTTGTAACGATATCTATACAAAACGATATTTCACAATTCACATTTTTTTACCATTGGGATGTAAAAACACTCGGATTAATTAAAAGCGAATACGCGCAATTTACGTGCTTAAATCAAAATCCTTTACATACACGAGATTGGCTTTAAAAGTGGCATTACACGTTGTAATGTTCACGTATTCTACGGAAGAACACGAGGCTGAAAAACTTTCTCTTTTTCTATCTTTCTGCCTCTGTCGTAAAATTCCCCGACCATCTTTCGCCATTTCTCACCATCTTCGCGCTCCCATCTCCGTACCGGGCTCACAGACGGATTGTAATGATTAGTATAACGAGGAGATCTCTGCAGAAGGGGCTTACGGGAATAAGCGCGGATACCAGGAATTGCTCCGCTTTTAATTACCGCCGGCTGTGTATACCGTCTTAATGCACTGCGGTGCTTAACGAGTAATACATCGTTATCAACGCTCACGCGAACGACGAGGAAAGCTTATAACTGATTTTAATGGTTTTCCAAGGTGAAAGTCATATTTGAGCCAATCCCGAATCTTCTCGAGCAACGATGAAGATGGAAGCCGGATCGAATACGGATCGATGGAGGCTCGTCAAATCAAGAGGAATAATACAGGCGCGAGTCAAATGGAATGAGACAGTCGCGAGTAATCCGTTATCACTATGCTATTATTCCGTGTAGCGTACACGCTCATCGGAAACTTCGAGTCGAAGTTACCGCAGTGATAAGCTCGCTTACTTGCGCAGAGCTAGACGCGACGCTGTTTGTAAGTGGATTATGCTTATAATAGGGCATTCCAAGTCCGTTCTGAATATTGCGACCATGTATACATCACACCGAGGTAAATCATGTTCGTATCCACTTCAACCGCGTCGCCTGGATTCTCGCCAACGTACATCCTATCCGACAAATTGTGCATAGGATGTGACTTGCAGAGTTCAGCGAGTCGCATGTAGAAACAATATTGTATATTTATTTGCTCCGCAATGCGGGGATTTCAGTGCGTTACGATTGGCGAGGACTATTATTGAGTTCATTCACTTTAGAATATAAAATTGCAAACGGACGCTACATACGACTGACACGTTCTCGGTTTACTATCACGATGCATCACTCGGAGGATTTCTCGAGAGCGGAGATGAATCACAGACTCTGATTGTACCCCCCGTGGAAATTGCTATGATTTAACGTCCTATGTTGTCTACTCTTGTCCGTGACCATTCGTCCAACGCTCGTCGCAACGCGGAACGATTCTTTCGGTAATTTATTGGTCGTAGATCAACGTCGGGGAACGCTGTTTTGGCTCACCCTTACGTTCGGCCGGGACAATGTCGAACATCGACTCCGTTTCTGGCTGTGACATTCCCGTAGAACGGCACGCGGCGTCCGCAGGAGATCGATTGTTAGGTCTACGTTTCGGACGATTGACCTTGCAAGCGAACCACTTCCTACGCAGTGATCGTATTCTATCGACATATACATAGAGCGTACCGCAATAGGAAGAGGTTGTTGCGCAACGTGATCATCATAGCAAGTACATATTTGCAAAACACTTTTCCTGAACATTTTCACGCAAGGACACATTCCAGGGTGACGTAGAAAACCTTGCTATTATGAGACAGAATCGTATTCAGAACAACCAAGGACCTATTTTAAAATAAAGAAAGGGAGAAGGGGAGGAAGAGTTTCGTTAGCTTTTCCCGCGTGAAAATTTTCTCTTTAAATCCTGAATATTGACCTTATTCTGGTGTATTTCTAGCGTCTTTCTAGCCGTGTTACGAGAGGCTGCTACAGTGGCGTAACACAAGGCAAAATGTGAAGTATGCACTTCTAACACTTCTTGTAAGGTCGAGCATGTCGAGCATTCGTAAGAAAGGGGCACTTACAAAGAGGAATCCTGCAGATTTTCCTCAAAAAATGAATAATTATAGGGTCGCTTTCGAAATAGGATTTTCTTTATTCTTTCAATACAAAATATTCGAATTTTTCGAAGGATTTATATCTTCAAAGACTTTCGAAGATATATTACAACAAATGTTATACCTATATACACATGCGTGCAATAAATCTCCCAAGTTTTCCAATAAATTTTGCTTTAATTTACAAGACAATGTGATATAATTTATGTTTTTTCTTTGTTGCAGAGAGACGCTCTGAATCTGGAACCTAGCAATGTGGCAAATTGCGTGTCCAAAGGCAAATCAGAGGTAGGTTTCTTTCTCACAGTTCGGTTTGCGTTTCTTTTCGCATTGCGCGTCGTCTTTGAGAAGAATTTTAATTCCGGTACCGGCAAACTGGCCTGAATGCGTTCTGAAACAGAAAGGCCAAAGAATTGTGATTGCAAAAAAAAAAAGACATCGAACGTAACATCGAGGAGAAAAAAGTCACAAACAGTCGACGTGGAGTAAAATAAAAAGAACCAGCTTCTTTGAAGGCGCGCGAAACGAAAGATGCAAGCTTACTTTTTAATAGACACTGCGGTGTTATTCCAGATTCGAGAGAGAATGTATCTCATTTGTATCTTTAACGCAAAGGGATCTCATCGTAGCATTCTTCTTTCCGAATAATCTACACCAACTTTTACCGCACTGCGTCTTAATTTCTGAATTATACAAGTATATTAAAGTTCCGTTAGCTAAGCTCTCTCTTTATTTCATCTACTTTAATCAGATAAATTTTAATGAATCTTGACATAAATATTGTAACGTCAAGAAGAGTCTTACGTGTGATGGAGTTTTCCCAAATTATCGTATCTGGGCCGGAAATTAAAGTTAATCTGGAACTCTGATTTTTTAACACGCGCATCCATTTTTATTCATATTCTGAAAACGTAGTACTACAGCGATAAAACGAGCACGATTGCGTTCTGTTTCATAGACACGCGTGCTCGCGCGCGCTTATCACAGCTTCATTCGTATGCACCGTGTACGCATCGTCGTCGAGGTGTAAGGTCCACGCAAATATTCCCTACGTGACGACAAAGCCAATTCATTTCCCGTGCACCGATTCGCCGCGAAATACGCGCACGACGTGATCGACCGCGACGACTCCACCGCGCACGCGACGCGATCTTTCGCTTTCCCAGAGTTCGAAGAGAACACGGCCGCGTATTGAACTCATCTACGGGCACTATGCATTATGTCTGCAACGATTTTCTCATCGCCAACACACGTCGCACTACTGAATTTAATTTTTCCGATTCTTCTTTTTCCAGCATTTCGACTGTCGAAATCATATAAGAGTGATACAGCCGATGGGAGACGGCAATCGCCTTTACATGTGTGGTACGAACGCACATTCACCTAAGGATTGGGTGATTTATGTAAGTTTTCCATGTTATTTTCAAATAAAAAAAAATATAAAACACATACACGGAAGGACAATTTTGCTGAAATATCTAAAAATTTAGCAAAATAAAGATTTGAAAATAATTTTGTTAACCCATCGAAATAATTACGCAGGAATCTCAAGCACGAAGAGCAGTGCTCTGTAAAAAGTTTTGACATTCTAGCAACCAGTTTGAGCGTTCTGAAATAATACATAATTTTTTAATGATTGAACAAAATTATTTTTCAGATCTGTAGCCAGCTACATTTTTAGATATTTCAGTAAACTATTCTTTCTGTGCGTAAATGTGGATTTGAGATTGTATATAAATTATTATATATCTTACATAAAATATAACCTTTAAGTGAGCAGGTGAAGTGTCTAAAGATAACATAAATAGACAATTAAGATATCTACCGATATCTTTAAATATCGTCGATCACTAAACATCATTAAACTTCTCAGTTATAATATTATAATATGATGAATTATTTTATTTTTTCAATAGTAGGATATTAAAATAAATACTACAATTGTTTTTTCACATCATTCAATTCTCTTTTCCTTTTATACTTTACGAATGCAACATATACTAAATAAATTCGTTAAATTTGATTTTGTAATACGCGACAGTTTGTGATTGGATTGTGAAATTGTTAAAAACGACAATCGGTCTGACAAAGAGCTGAAAAAAAATATATATACGTTTAAACGTTTGCTGTCATTTGTTTATTGAAAATTGAAAATGCGAAACGATGTTAAATACATCCGCAACTTCCCTTAAAATATATTACGGATTCAGCGTGATATGTGCAACGCACACCGATTTGTGCTGCTTTACGCTTAATTTAATTAATTAATAACAGAACGCGAAGAGGCATCTGAAAATAATATCGTTAATTAATTTTCGCGTTACGAATAAATTTCACCGCCACTCACGCATTCCTCGGTACATTTTAATTTAATTCCCGTCGAAATATTTAAAGCCATATAATGAATAATGCTGTTATTAATGGAAATTTACATGCATTATCGCAATAGTATAAATCCGCATGATGTGATTTGCAAAGTTGTGTAAAGTGCATCAAAGCGTCCGAGCAGATGAATCTTGCGCTTAAGTATCCGTATAACAACACGACAAAAGATACAACAGTTTCGCTTTGCTAAACATTATGAGTCCCGGGTGTGCCGTAACATCTCGCGTAATAATAACATCCAGCCGCTTACCTAAGCTACTGCTAGAAATTGTAGCTACTAAATAAAGTTACATCAAGATATTCGGTATTAAATTTTATAAATATATATTATAAATTTATTATACCATATAACATGCTTCAAAATTATTTCTTTCGTTATTTCTTTCATGTACAAATTTATTAATCGGCTTGAAATTGTGTGTGATATTTTTTTTAACTGAACCTCTTTAAGTGAATAGATGAAATGGCCACAATACCCCAGATATAATTTTCTTTAAAATCTCGTTCTGAAAAAGAAAAATGAAAAGTATTGCCTAGTGCTCGAAAATCTTAAAATTTTTATTATTTTTACATTCCTTTATTTTATAAAGATATGACTAATACAAATTTGACTAATAATAAAAGTAAAAAAAAAACTAATAAAAACATAATTATAAAATTAAAAATCTTTTATATATAGGAGTATTATGAGCATTCTATCTATCAATTTGCGTTTTAAACCACCTACTTATTTAAAAGTTAATCAAGCTGGTTTTATAATTTTATTACCTTCTGTAAAATTTGTGCCTTTTAACTCACCCCTTTTATTTCTATAACATCTTATCATCTGTACCTATCTGATCACGTCCCCCAAATGATGTTCTTTCCAGAGCAATCTGACTCACTTACCGCGCCACGAGTTTGTCCCGGGAGTGGGAATGGGTATCGCGAAGTGCCCTTATGACCCTGCGGACAATTCGACGGCGGTCTGGGTCGAGAAGGGCAATCCCGGAGACCTGCCAGCTCTTTATTCCGGCACGAACGCCGAGTTCACCAAAGCCGATACCGTAATCTTCCGCACGGATCTCTACAATCTGACTACCGGTCGTAAGACATATAGCTTCAAGAGGACACTCAAGTACGACTCCAAGTGGCTCGATAGTGAGTACTCTTTTCACAAACGATATCAATAGCAAAGAGCTTAATAATTAAACTTAATAGAATATCTATATTCTTTTATTGAATCGAAGATGATATTCAATGACTTTATAATATTCGACGTGTTCGAATCTTCGATGTGATAGTATTTTTTGGACGCATATTTTCTATGATTATGTCTCTCCTACATATAGATATCGATCGGTACGTCCACCATTACCAAATATACTTAAATCTCCGCACTTCATAGAGAAATCTTTACTGGAAGATAATTACGGCGTGTCGAGGCAACAATGAAATTTCCATTAGGCTTAGAGCGCATAGTATTAACAGAAAGAGGGGGTCGTCCTTGATCGGCTAAAAAGCGAAGCAGGTCTTCCTGAAGAAACCATGCAGGAAGGGTGTGCTGCTTAGGAAATAGACAGGGAGCTTTGAAGTAGGACCCCGTCAGCCGGGAACACGCTTCGGGTTCAAATGGATGCGAATAAACTGCCCCGCCTATTTTCCAAAGGTACTACTGCCTTCCTCGCCGACGACGAGGAGATTCTCGCGCAGAAAAGCAGGGGAACGACGGCAGGGGTGGGTTAGAAGTGGAATTATAGGAGTTTGGAGGGCGATGTCGGCGCTAGGTTCGCTATCGGACCGGTTAGAGAGGGTGCCGGATCTTTCTCTCTTTCTCTACAAACGGGGTAATAAAATAACACCCCGACGCGATCTTCCTCGTCCTAAACGCTGCGTTCTCGACGAAAGTACCCTCTCCTTTTTCGAGAAAAAGAAGAGAAAGCGAGTCGACTGAAGAAGTTAAAGTTTTCCCGTCCATCCGCCGGAAACCGCTCTCTCCCGCTTTACCTCGTCTCAGTCCCGCGTAGTTCGGAAGCCCGAGCTTTAATCAGTTTTACCGGCTCTCTGATTCGTCGGCCGGGATTATTGCGATCCTCTCGATTTTTCGTTATCGGAGCGCGGAACGTGAGAGGCGCGGCAAAAGCGGCCCGGCAAGGAAATTGGAAAATGTAGATTAGGACGTGCGTCGAATATAGACACACAATCCGACATGGAATTTAATAGCGTAACTCGCGAGAGGTAGGGGCGCAGAGCGCGCTGATTTGCGATGATCAAGTGTAAATAGAATCCGATTCGTTAGGTTCGTCGGTCGTGACGGGACACGAGGAATACGTAGAAATTTTAGTTATACGAAATTTAGTTATACGAGCGTTTAATATCGAAATCCTTCTCTATTCTTTGACTGTCTGCGTTTTAAAATGATTGTCAAGAAAATCTTGTTCCACAAATAGTTTACATTTCCCATTGAATATTATCCGTTCGTTAGTTCGTCGAGTCAAATGCAAATGAAATATTTATATAAGTTCTTGCTAAATAAACATTTTTGATTTATTAATTATTATAATAAAAATTATTTTTTTTCTGGTCGATGAAAAAATAAGTTGTCCGGATAAAAATTAATTTTAACTTCATCCTTGTCACAATCCTTTTGCGGTGAGCGTTCATGCGCGATATATCGAACCGTAATAATGGCGCAAGACGGTTAGATGGCTGCTTTGTATTTCTCGAGGGGGCTGCTTCCGCTTTTCCTCACTCTGTCGAAGCGTGCCACCACTCGAACCCACTCCTTCAACCGTCGTCGTCGGGAAGGAAGGTCGCGGTATCGAAGCGGCAAAAGCCGGAGGGAATGGTTGGACGACTTTGTCCCACTTTGTATCCTTCGCGCCCTCCCGCGGGACGCATGATTAGCCATTTGTTTCGTCGTTTAATTTCGAACCAGCAGCCCTTTCGCTACTCTCTCTCTCTCTCTCTCTCTCTCTTTTTTCTCTCTCTCTCTCTCTCTCTCCTCCCCCCCTCCCTCCCTCTACCCTCCCTCTCTGTTTTTCTCCCTGTTTCTCTATCTCTTTTTCGCCTCTGCCTATTCCTCTACCTTCCAAGCTGCCAGGAGCCACCTCCGTTTAGACCCTACAAGCAAGACTACTGAGCGCCACCATCAAGGATCATTCTCTGCATCGAGTTTGTCTATTAACAGAGGCGTTGATTAAAAGCAGACGAGAGTCCCGGAAGAGACGGATGGGCTCCACGCGCGCTCCTCGTATAATCTTTGCGACTCTCCGACCCTTCCTCAGCGTCGACCTTCCTTCTTCGCTCATAGCCTCTCTTTCTCGCTTCTTCGGTTTACTTGGCGGCAAGGCAAGACGCAATGAAGACTGATGCGGTTCGTGGTGCGAGGTCATGATAAGGAAAACCGGCTCCGGGAGGGTAAATCGCAGACGGAAAGGGAGACGAAGAAAAATAGGGAGCAGAACGCAGTGGACTTAACAAGCTTTGAATAACTAGCTGACGAGCGTCTACTTTCACGGATCCTTGCACGTGCGGAATTTCGCTTGAACATTAACCATCTTCCTTTCCGCTGTATTTAAAATGTAAAAGTCTCTTTTCGTCGCGATGTAACGAGACGCTCTTTTTCTTGAAGCATAAGCGAGCACTTTCAGTGTTCGAACTCCATCGTATGTTACTCGTCAACAACGTCGGGGTACACAATCAAAAGTCATCTCGCTATGAGATGCTTCCACGTCTCCTCTTCGTAAATTATTTCTCTCCTTCTCGCTCGTCTCTGTCTATCTACATGGGCTTGTACCGCCCCAATATATCAAACTTCCGCCGTCGAAGCGTCAGACAATCGATTTAATCGCTGAACCGTGAGAGAGATTGCGGCGGCCTCCAGCCGAGCGCCGCCGCATAATGTAAAATCGACGAGAGAGGCCCGGCCCGATTCTGGCGACGTTGACGCGATTCGAACGTGGAAAAATTCGATTTTCTTCGCTATTTTCTCGTGTCACACAACTCCAATTTCATCGTTGTGCGGGGTAAATCAGTTTCCTCGGTACAACAAGCAATTACACCAAGATTAAACCGCAACGCTTGCATCGAGCTACGAATAACGTAAATATTTGCGCGATTTATGCCATGGCGCATATCGGATCTGAATCTAGTTTTTAGCCAAACCACAAATACACGAAAATCGTTGATCGAAAATCGGCAAAACAAATTGAAGTTGATATGTAGTAAATTATTTTCAACTAGGCGGATTATGGTAATTACGTGTAATATTTCTTAACTGTAAGATGTCTTGGAATCGCTCCCCAATGGGCTCACTAAACCGTTGAGAAGTTTATTGTTAGGTCAAAAGAAACAATAGTAATTCAGTTTCTCGAGTTAAATAATATTTTGTTATTTTTAACTTCCATATATGTCAAAATGTAAATCAATTTATTTCTGTGACTGAATTGCTTAGTTTCAAAGTAAACAACGTCCATATTACGTATGACACTTAGTCAATAATAAGTTAAATTTAATTTGAATTTAATATATTTCTTGAGTTTAATGTTTAACTTCATTGTTTTAGTTAAATTAACAACATATTGAGTAAGAACAGTGACGACTTTTAGATATCAGAAATGATTTTAGAAACGATTAAAATTCAAATTAGGTATAATTTGGCAATACGAATTTAATAGTGTTATTTCGGACTCTTTCTTCGCGCAATTTATTCAAAGATGATAATAAATTCTTATAATTCTACTACGCGAAATTCAATAAAGCCGATTTAATGGCACTTCTCTCATGCTGTGCAGTTTTTCGAGCTGGATGTTGATGAATTGCGATTTAATTTTAGTTATTTATGTATTTGAGGAGATGAATTTTAAGAAATTTATTATAAAATTAATTTAACAAATGACACGAGATTGCAAAATTATTTTTTCACTGAATTCAGTATGTTTTCCACGAAACGTTTTCAAGGGACGCAATTAAAGTGCATTATTTCTAAGCTCTGCTATAATATTCGTTTTTTACTCTCCCTTCCTCCCACTTGTTCTTGAAACAGGCACAAAATAATACTGTTGCCTACGAACTGCCTGCGGTTAAGCGGAATTTGGAGGAGATTATTGTCCGCGTTTGAACGGAGCTGGAACAGTCCCGGCGATGAAAGTTTTTACGCATAGAACGAGCAAGGACATCTTCTCGTGTACCACCCGCGGCGAATACTCGATTCGCGATTATTATTGTGTGCGCTTATTGCGGAGTATCTACGCGAACTATCTGCTCTAGATGCAGTTATTTTGCTGTAGAATGAGGTAGACGCGCTAACGGCTAGATTACGCGACCATATAAATTCGCCAGAATATTCCGGTTGAACAGTTTTGCAACTGCGAAATATCGTCTCAGCGAGGAAACGTACATAGAATTACGAATTGAGAAACAGATTTCAAAGCGCTCGAAAATATCAGAGGATTAATAATATCACACCTTTTTATCTTTGTAGAACCGAACTTCGTGGGTTCGTTCGACATTGGCAGCCACGTGTTCTTCTTTTTCCGCGAGACCGCGGTCGAATACATAAACTGCGGTAAAAGTGTGTATTCCCGCGTGGCGAGAGTCTGCAAGAGGGACACTGGCGGTAAAAATATACTCTCGCAGAATTGGGCCACATACCTCAAGGCCAGATTGAATTGCTCGATACCTGGCGAGTTCCCGTTTTATTTCAACGAAATACGTGAGTATATATATCGGCATATATGTTGTACAACATGATATATATTTTTGCTGTATGACATATTTTTTATAGTGTAAATTACACTTTCCTTTCTACTTTTTTATACTTAGAATTCAGTGCTTTTAACCCTCCGCCGGCAACATTAATTTTAACTTTTCCGTCAGCACAATAGAGGGTTTTTGAAAAACAGAGCAAATTTTTTTATTGTTCCGGATTATATAAAAATCTAAAAAAATTCTGATATATTAGAAGTCGGACTGCATTTTATTCATTTTTTTACAGATTTAAATTTATCTATTAAAATTCACAATCAAAATATTGATGGTGCTTTTAAAAATCCCAATTTTTTCCCGGCAGAGGATTAAAGATATTTATAATTATTTTTCTCTAATATAAAAAATGTTATAATAAAAGTGTCTCTAATCGAAATGATATGTAATGTTACAAAATCTTTATTTTTAACGGGGAACAAAACTATTTTCGCTATTATTATATTCACATTCTGACTCATATATTCTGGCGACATGTAATTACATTATTGCATCCTTGCTCAGAGAGCATTTATAAGGTGCCGGGTGACGATACGCATTTCTATGGTACCTTCACCACATCGACGAATGGGTTAATGGGTTCCGCGATATGTTCCTTCCACATTGACGCCATCCAAGAGGCTTTTCGCGGAAAGTTCAAAGAGCAAGCAACTAGCAGTAGCGCGTGGCTACCAGTCTTGTCCAACAAGGTTCCAGAACCGCGCCCGGGTCAATGTGTCAACGACACAGAGACGTTGCCGGACACCGTCCTGAATTTCATAAGATCCCATCCGCTGATGGACTCCGCGATTTCGCACGAGAACGAGAAACCGGTCTTCTACAAGCGGGACGTCATGCTTACGCGATTGGTCGTCGATAAACTGCGCATCGACTTCGTGGGCATTGATTTGGATTATACTGTCTACTACGCCGGCTCTAGTAAGCAAACTATCGAATATCCGTCAAGATGAATAGAAACGCGATCTGATAACTTATTCTTCCTTGATAAAAATGCGTGAACACATGCCTCTTATCACGTGTTATAGGTGATGGCCGCGTCCACAAAGTTGTACAGTGGATCGACAATAATGGCGAATCCCAGTCGATCTTGCTGGATGTTTTCGATGTCACGCCTGGCGAGCCGATACAGGCGATGGAGATCTCGAAGGAACATAAGGCTCTCTACGTTGCATCGGATCATCGGATAAAGCAGATCGATCTGGTAATGTGCACTCGACGATACGACAACTGCCTGCGATGCGTCCACGATCCTTACTGTGGATGGGATAAGGACTCAAACACGTGTAAACCTTACGAACCAGGGTAAGTGCTCATCGCATTCTCCGTAAACGTGATCGTAAAATACATTGCGAATACACACGCGGAGTGCAATTTATAATCTTTAATTTTACGCAAGATGCACACGTATTATAAAAAAACAAAGAATGAAACACATTCAATTTTCGTCATAATTTACTCGCTTGATTACGGCACGCAGATTTCGGAGCAGAAATATTCGCGCCGATTTTACGCATCGTATATTTCAGTTACCGCAGATTCATTTCCGTCCGGTGAAACGAAATACTTTTACAAAAATAAAAAAATAAAATAAAATAAAGGAAAAAAGAAAATTGCAGCTGACGAATCAAAATTCAATTTCGAAATATTTCGGAATAAAATCAACGGCAACGTGAATGTTCGAGATTACGTGTTCGCGACAGAATTATTGTACGTATAATCGTGACTTTTGATTTTTATTTCAAATTTTTTTCTGTTCGCAGTCTTCTTCAAGACGTGTCGAACACCACGGCAGACGTTTGCGACAGCAGCGTCGGCAAACGGAAACTGGTTGTCACGTGGGGCCAGTCGGTGCATCTGGGTTGCTTCGTGAAGATGCCGGAGGTCCTGGCGAACCAAGAGGTGCGGTGGTACCATTACAGCAAAGAGAAGGGAAGGTATCAGATCGCGTACAAGTACGGCGCCGGCGGCGACAAATTCATCGAGACTTCGGAGAAGGGTCTGGTAATCGTCGGCGTGAACGAGCAGGACGCCGGCAGATACGACTGTTGGCTCGGCGGTGCTCTCCTGTGTTCGTACAACATCACTGTGGACGCGCACAGATGTTCGGCGCCTGCCAAGTCCAATGACTATCAGAAGATTTATTCCGACTGGTGTCACGAGTTCGAAAAGTACAAGTCGGCGATGAAGAGCTGGGAAAGAAAGCAAGCGGTAAGTCGATTCATCTTACTCCTCCTCGGATCAATCGATATAACGTCGATAGATATCTTCTTCAAATACCGGGAGCGAAATGACGTTGCCGTATATCTCAGATATTCATATCACCGTCCGTTATATACGTACATGGAATTGTCATAAACCGTAATCGAACCGTTCAAAATTTGCATTGCAAAAACGATGTACAATTCAGCAGATTCTACGTATATTCAGTTATCTTTATATGCATCAGAATGGATGGACGAAAATTAAATATTTATCATGAAATTGCTCGATGTGAGATAAAGTTTATTGTGGGGAAAATACACCTACGGCGTATAACTGTAAATCGATAATGTGTATCGATAAATATAATTACATTTGATAGCCGGCAAATGAGAATTACTCTGTGATTGTTCAAAATCGTTCGTGATCTTTTATGTATTACGCAATGACAACTCTTAATGCGTATCAAAATCAATATAATTTGCACAACAGAATTATTAATGTGGTTAGCCGATTTTACGCGTTTACTCTATATAAATATTTGCGCTTGTATTAAGGCGATCGTTAATATTTTATTATATCGTATATCATGACGGATGAGTTCATAATAATCTCTTATAATTTACATGAATATGCTGCAGTGAAATCAGTTATGATCGATTGTGAAATTTATTCATATTTACTTACGCGAATTGATTTCACGCAGCATATAGTGATCATCTAGTTTCGAACACGTGGTACACAGTACACGAAGCAACAATGTTGTTTAATACAATACATTCGGGAATCGAGATGCAATTCCCTTTACAGCATCGACGTGCGTGTTTTCTCTGTTGCAGCAATGCGCCTCGAGACAGAACGACAGCAATCAGAATTTACACACGAACGAGGTGTACGGCACGCCCCTCGTCTGATGGAGCCGATCATTGGGTCCCTCGTCGAGCCGAGATTACGATGATACGATGATACGCATAAGCGTCCCGCCAAGGAATCGCGGCTGGACCACAACCGGTTGGATCGGCCTGGCCTTCTTGTTGGCCGGTCACGCCACTGCGCTTGGCCCGCTGGTTACTCGAGGACTCTTAAGTGACTGAAGTCGGTCCAAACGGTGAACTGAATACGTAAAAGGTGTGAAGAACGTATGATCGATCGTGTATACTATTATCCACGTGCCACGGTGCCCGAGAGCTTCTCGTCGGCGCTGCCGATCGCGAGTGACCATCGAGTTTATTGGCGATCGGTGACCCGCAAGAATATTCCAGTTCCGTTCTCGTCGCGCATCCAACTTTCCGTTACGTGTATATATATGTATACATATATACATATATATAGATATATATATATCGTACTCGTCTCGCTGTAAATAGACGTGTCGCGTGCGATCCGCGAAAGTGAGACCGGACGCTGGACGCCGCGAAAGAAGCGCGGAGTCAGCGGGACAATCCTCGGCTCGTAAATTTCGATACGATTGCGCAATCACGCGGAGTGATGTTCCTCGGGGTGAATGAACGATACCTTTTGTGCCGAAGAATCATGGATAAAGTCCTGATTCCTCTCACATCTGGACCGGTCGATGCTGCATGGAGAAACGCACAGTTTTCTTTCCTTGAACTTTTAATTAATTTTGCGAGATGGGAGGGAATTTTATGTGTACATATGATATTGAAGCCTCATTTACGGAAGACGACGCAACGTTGATCGTGATATCATCGTGACCAAGATATCGATTATCGATAAAACATCAAAATTAAGCGGTGCGTCAAAAGGAGAATGGCGCGTTACCTTGCAGTTGTTTTCGCATCCGGAAGATAGAAGCGACCGACAACACAAACGAAGTCGAGATGGAGCTTCCCTACAACGGAGGTGGGAGCATCGATTGGAGAATAGTTGCAAACGGCTCGCACCCGCGAGGCTGAGAGGAAGCGGTGGCGTCAGACGAGGAAAGAAAGGTAAAACGTTAGAAAGGAGAAAAAAAAACGAAACGTGACCAACGGCGCGTTTACGACGTCACGCAGGTTACATATGAGATTATTATCGGCTTTAGAGACCTTCATGCGAGCCGCCGCTGCGCTGCTGCACTCGCGCGACGCTGGTTAGCTTTCCATATCACGTTCGCCGCTTTTGCGGCGCACACACGCCTATTTTCTACCTGCACCCTTCAGACCCACCCACTCAGCTCTCGTATCCCTGCGCACCTCCGCGTTTTCCTTCGTTTTTTCTTTCATATATCGCATCTCGACGATCGCGCGAGCTACTGCCTGTTATCTTTTGTTTGCGAGAACCTTCGTGCCGTTTTGATCATCACCATTATTCTTCATGTACGAGCGAAACGAGCATACGATGACGCCGTGTTTTTATTCCCGCGCATTCGCATTATGTCGACAAAAGTGCGTCGTATTCGCGTGTCGCTTCGTGTCGCGCGGAACCCTCGAAAAAATTGACATACTCCAGTTCGCGAGGAACCACCTCGAGTACCTTCACGACGCGTCATCGTCGAGAACCAAACATTCCTTCCCCGTTCCCCTCCTTTAAATCAAGGTGCTACGCGGGTTTATTTCCTTTAAAGAAAACCGATAAGAATCGTAGTTTCAGATCCACGTATACATTTCTTTCAAACGCAAGTAACCCCGTCTGTTCTTTTTTTTATCCGATCCTTTCCTCACAGACATACACGCGCGTGCACGAGAAAAACGCGTTACACGCCTAACGAGCGATTAACGGCGATCGTTATATACGCGCCCGTGCACTGTACATAATACCGGACTTGGGAGTCACGTGTACACATTTTCCGCTTAGATAAGTCTAATATTAGCGTAGAGGCTATACATGTTTGCTTATAAGTTTTCGATGAACATGGCCAGAGAGATCTCTCGTTGCATCCCGCGGTATCGCTGAGTAAACCGGAGTAACGACCGCCAATAAAACTAAACGCGGTGCTGGGGAACATCGAGGCGAGCGATCGTTTCGACGACTTCCGGACTTGAGGTTGCGCGGGCTATTGGACCCAGCATTGCGCTTTTTTATCCGCATACATGCAACATGTACATGTTTCGGCATAGAAAAGCTTATAGCATAGGACGCGCATCGTCCGTGAAGTCTGCTTCGCCCGAAAACTGAAACTTTGACATATTTGCCGTTATATTTGGTTTATCTTAAGATATCAAATACATTGATTATTACTTTTCTTTTTTATTTTACTACCGTTAGCTTTCATTACGCTCTGTTTTGTTATACCGCTCGAGAGCTTCTTTCGGACATGGGAACGGGCGTTTCCGACTTCGTGATTATCTGTACATAGATAATAGCGTTATATTTTTATAAAAACGACAGAGAAGACTTACTGCTAAAAAGCAAAAAACGACATGATTTTAATCTATTGTTAGTATTTCGACTATCCGCATTCAGTCAAGTTGATTGGCCACAAAAAAATATCTCTCGATCTCTGAATAAACAAATGTTTTTCAACAATGCAAACGGATATTTTTCGACACATTCGAAAATGACAGAAATTCAATTTTACCATGCTTCATCGCTAATTTTGCAAATACATACGTCCTCGTTTAGCAATCGTCCATGAAAATATACAAACTCGCACTATAGTCGAAATAGCGTTCGTATTAGCGTCCGTCCGACTTTTCCTCGGAGATCTCGACATACATTTTATGATCAACGCGACAACAAATGTTTACCGGTGCTCATTTAGCGCGGTTTGTCGAACGATCGACGTATCGAGATAGCACCCAGCCAGCCATAATCAGCACACATACACGTAGACTATAAAGAGTAGTAGGGGAGGTCATGACGCCTTTCTAAATACGGATTTCAGTTCCCTCAAGTAGTTGATCGCATCGGTGATAGTTTCGCTCTTACTCTTAAGTTTGTACATAGACATTTATATTGTAACATTCACAGTATCCTCGATAATACAGCAGCGCGGAGTTGCCCGATGGGCGCGGCTGTTATTAACTTCTGTACAGAGATCGTCGCGATTGACGATTTACCTTTTGTACCTATAAGGCTCAACCTATACGAGATGGTACGCGATAAGAAAGAAGAACTTCGATAAGGAAACCGCTGAAAAATCTAAGAGATCGAAGTAGCGGAGTTGTACCTAAGCGAGACCTAGGAAGATGTAAGAGAATAATACAATAATCTAATCCTCGAGTATGTACTTATTATGAGCTTCAACAAGTATTGAATAGTATTATGACGTAGGATTAAGGCCGAACACACATTAGAGAAAATCGAAAGACTTTCGGATCGAGACTGAGCTAGTCTCGAAGTCGCGCGGATCGACGAGGATTCCGTTGACCTTGTGAAAGATTCTTACGCACAACTTGCGCGTTTTGAATGAGAAATGGGAAGCGGATTCTCGACGATCCGTTCGGTCCACTTGTATCTACAAATCATCCTTAAATTTCTCCAGTCATCAACCGACGTCCCGGATCGTAGTAGATCGCAGACACGTCTGGATATAAAGATGAACAGAGAAAAGCTGCACGTTGCGTGTGTGCGCGTGTGTGCATGCGTCCGATTGCATGATGTCACGGATCGATACGTAAAGAATAGTAAACCTACCTATCGTATATTTAAAGAAAGTTATAAAAAGAGTAAAAGCAAACGTAATATTACGATAGAATAGTAAAGTACACGAACTTTGGCTAAGAGCGCCTTCGTGCAGTCCTTGCGGACCATGTCACGTCAATCGCGTGTTTACGGTGATGGAGAGAGGGAAGGTGTATCGATCGTGAATGATGGTCGCAGTCTTGCCAAGTGCGAAGAAGTGCGTGCCCGATGCGAGTGCACGAAGACGCGCTTCGGGTTGGAGTAGGCGTGATCACGGAAAGCAATCTAAGTTGAACTAAAAGTTGTTAGATATATTATTTGTAAGATTACTGTACGTTGCGTGAATGCGATTGATGCGGCGGGATATCGCGAGCGGAACGATCTATCGGCGACGTAGAGGAAGGTAGCTTGCCCCGCCAGCGAGGCAAAGTAGTTTCGCCGCTGTTCGTCGAGACGTGAGCTCGAAACGCACCCGAACGAGAGAAAAAAAATTAATAAAAGACCTCAAACACTGCCTGCGAAATCCTAATCGATTATCCCGCAACGTCGACCGCGAGAAGGCGAGATAGACTATAGACTCGGTTTAATGTATGCGATACGAAACGATTTTGGGTGACAGCCCTCGTGGTTACTCATGTAAGGGAAAACGCAAAGGGGGGAGAGATACCCTAACTGAATAATTAGTTATGACGACATACTACTATGATAGGAAGAAAAAGGAAAGAAGGATAGACCCGCGATAATGATTTATTAAAATATATCACTAGGACTAGCCGACGACTGTCTTAGGTTTCAAGTATTGGAAGCGTAGACTCGTTTCTCGGGTGGTGTAGCGGAGGGGGTGGGACGGGGAAGGATTTGCTACACATGGCGCTGCGTGTATCCTTTACTTTTTGTATCCTGAAGATTACGGAC
>NW_017257523.1:1688125-1724957 GCF_001594055.1 Mycetomoellerius zeteki | reverse complement strand
CCCGCCTTTCTTTCCGCTCTCGTGTCACCGGCGCCGTTTTTCTCCCGTTTTTCTTTCCCCCTTTTTTTACGGATATATCTTGCCTTAAAGCAGAAAATTGGAGCGATCTCGCGCGCGCGCGTGAGATTAATAGTTCATTCGTATCGTGGAAAACTCATCCTTCATCATCGCCGTATTTTTCTTCGTTCTTTCGGTTCGCTTCTTTTTTGCATTCTGCTCGTTCCTGTCGACAGCAGAGCGATCAAGGGTGGAAATTAGGGCCGGGCGGTAGCGCGCCGTGAGTCGTTTTGAAGCTCGTAGGAGCCGATATAGGGGAATTCAATTTAGCCGCACGGTGTAAGGGACGGATCCAGCATCGCTCGAGGTAACACCACCGTACCTCGGCATGCATCGGCGCATCGGCAGTTTTGTTTATGGAACGTAATCGTGAATATCGATCTTCCTCCAAACGCCTCGCCAAAGTTCTGTTTATTCGCACCGGGCGATATGTTTATCGATTAAATCAATTCGGCCACACGCGTTATTCTGCGCTTGTCCAACGAAAGCACAGTTCTTTCCAGTTAGAATGAAAGTGACTTTTCGGAACGCAAAGTATGTGGAAAATTATTTTATCGTGGGATAAAATTAAATTTTTATCATTTATATTATAAGGAATTGTCTTGTAAATTTCTGCAATCATTTGAATTGAAAACGAAAGCGAAATTCCGCTGAATATATATGCCGATATAATTTTAATTGCGTTGTACTCGATCATATGCGACACACGATCGATCGATTCACGGTACGCGCCGCCTAAAAATTCAGACTTATCGACACGTATGTGCGATTATCATGTGCGTTAATAACACGACCGTAGATAATTTTTAGTTCAAAGAATTTCGTACGATAAGAGACCCTTTTAGATATTCACCTATTACCTAAACCTAAACATCCAATCGCTATTTTTATCAAAAAAAACATGTTAAAAATCTTTAATAGTTATCCATTGTTCACTATTGCTATAATAAAGTTTTGCTTTAATAAACGATCGATCTGTATATAATTATTTTACACATCCACGTCCCAGATCTCACAAGACTACGTGAGAAGCACTATAAATTGTAAGTAGAATTTTAAAGATAGATACTTGATACACCCTCATTTATTGAAAAGACAGGCTACTTATAGACTTTACTCAACTCTTCAAATAATAGAAGAAGGACACCAAGAAATACGCCAGAAACCACAGGTAAGTTCAACTCTTGTAAACAACTGATCATGGATGCTTTCCAATTCGTCGACGTTGTCGGCGATGAAGAGAGGCATGAAATTCGCGACTTCGTGGCGCACAAAATGCAATCAGCGAGATACCACGAGAAAAAGGATTGAACGTCGTCCGGAGCGACGGTGAACAATGTACTATTGCGAGTCTTCGGTCGCTTCGTTCAAGCATCACCGATCAATACAACAACCTTAATGTCGGTGTATACTCTCCATTTAAATAATTACGTGCGATTACGGACTGCACGGTTTACATGTGTAGCGGCTATAGAACCCTAGCTGATGGACGTCATTGGCGTCCGACTTATTGTTAAAGAGATGGACGCTTGCGTCATACGCCGTGCGAGCCGAGGTATTTGTCGTAATGGGGTTCTTGATCTATTGTGACGTCATCGGAACGATACTGCGTCAAGCGTTACTCTTTCTTCGACGTACACTTCTTCGGAACTCCGTGACGTGGGCCGATTGACTTCAAAGGTGTGCTTTGCAATGTTACCGCGCTTTAACCGCGATCGGCTGCTACGGGAAAGGTCGTGGGAAGCATGCATGCGATGTTCCCTCAAATGGGGTTGGATGTAAAGCTGCCCTGAAATCGACACGCCTCGTCGGTACGATGTTTGTAGTATTTAAAGAACAATCGCATAGCTTATAACACAATGTATGTCTCTGCAATACCATGTCAGATATTTACGCAATTTTATCTTTTACACAAGTCTCTCAGACGCACGTACCTTTCGCAAAGGTTTCAGCAGGTGAAACCAAATGAAGTTCAATGGCTGCGTTCAGCAGAAAAAGCAGCTTTGCAACTGTTGCTAAATTCTTTAGTGTGATTGGTCTTGGTCTTTAGTTCCTCACTGGATCTAAATGTATAAACCAATTGTATTAAAAAATCTCAAACAGATGCAAAGCTGCTTTTTCTACTGGATGCGATCAATGATGCAGCAGCGAGCGAAGAATTTCAGTTCTCATCAGTATTCTCATATAAAAGAAAAAAGAGTATCACGAAGATATAAACTAGAAAAAAATCAATTCGACTTAGATCGTATCTCGAATACAAAATTTCTAAACTCCCACGGAATTCAATTTAAAAATCTAATTCGATAAAGCGATATATCGACACGTTGCACTGGTCGGAAGTTGCGCTCGGTCCAACGAGGTCTGACGGGTCGTATTAAATCGGCGCGAGTCTATTGATCTTAACTTTGTTAGCCATGCCAAACGCCGATGAAAGATATATACATCGGCGTCGATACGGAGATTGAGTTCGACTATCGATGGTTCGCGCGTGTTCCATAAGTGGTTACAGTTAACGGTGCTTTGCTGTAGCCATTAAAATGAAACGTATTCTGGGACTACCAGACTGGGCGGTGGATCATTGACGGTGTATGTCGATGATAACAAGCGATATCTGAGTGCGTAGCGTAAACTGCAAAATGCAATTGCCGTCAAAGCGGCGCGTTTATGGTCGTCTTTATCACTCTGCCTCTGCACCAACATCCTTTGTGAATATTTCAGGTATCCGTGGCCACTATCCAAGTTTTAATGGAAATGCTCTATACGTTTTAATTAACTATTACGAACTGTTCGAGCGCCGAACTGTTGGGTACAGAGGGACCGAATGTTTATTCTTTCGCGTATCCTGCGTATCACGCGAATATTTGCACGTGCGGTATCCGCTAGTTTATACTCGTTTCATATTTGTGCCACGGATATATGCATGGGGAGTTTATCCGCGAAGCTCTGTGTGCAGCTTAATTCACTTTACTCTTTCTGGAATGTGTATTTGTATGTGTATGTATGTACATATGAATACCCGATACTGTTTTGTAGAAACATTCATATTACAATACGTTATGCTATCGCGCAATGTATACGCGCATTAGTACTTTTAATTCTCATTAATAATGCACGTTTGCAAATGGGCTAAAATATTTGACGTACCACTGTACGTAATAATTTATTAATTTCTATTTATATTACGTTCGATATTTGTGTAATAATGTACTGTGGAGAAAGTATGTTAATTAGTTCATGAAATATTGTTATTCATCTTTACTAATAACAGCAGTGTGCTCTCTCTCTCCCTCCCCCCTCTCTCTGTAATTAAAAGATAAAAATATCTACTATCCCGTCTTATACATATATTCCCCCTAAAAGAACTGATCCGTAACGAAAAGGTATTCTTGTACCTGCTATTTTCGTGATGTTAAGATCAACTGAAGTGACGTTAGAAACAAAAGTATATTTATCGCCTTTTTTATTCGTTTAATTATCTGACGCTTGAATGAGGTATCAATTTAATTAGAATTGGACGGCGCATTAAGAAAGCAGCATTCGAAACTAATGATCCGGCCCGCGATTTATTAACGCATTATTTCCTCGTTACATTCTCTATCGCGACATTCTCCACTCATGATTAGCGCATCATTGTCCGCTTGCCACTTTTGTTCTCCTCCCCATGTTTCCATCACGCGGATTCATCATTACTATCCTCCGCTTGTGCGTGAAGTAACCAATGCAAATCGGTTAGCCCCGCCGATATATTATCGAGATATATTATCGACCGGCCACGAGACCCGTATTTCCAGCATCACCGATATGATATACGTATTAAAAAATCACTATTCGAAACCAGTCAGCTGCACATCGATTTAACTTCGTGATAGCCGCAATTCCCGTTTTAACCGTCATTTGTCTTGCGTTCGGGGCAACCGAATCGTAGTCTGTTGACATTTTTCAAATCCCAATACGGATTCTCGCCCTATTTCTGGCTTCACGTTCGGCTCAGTGAATCGCCTGTTAAATTTATATGCGCTGTTTTACCATTTTATCTGCTCGCCAATGAATTTTCCTAAATAAGAATATGAAAAAGAACAAAAATTCTAAAATAAAATCATATTGATGCAAAGTGTCACGTTAATTACATTTTTTTTAGTATATCCTCAACTCAACTGAATTTAACTTTAATTTTTTACCTTCTTTTATTGCTGTTCATTATTCTGTAGAAATAAATTGTACAGATAAAAACTTTGTGTCGTATACGTTCGCAATAATTATTTGTTTTATTTGAAGTTTTTCAATTCTCCGCTCCTGTAGTTACATTTTGCTTACAAGGTTGATTCGCACTCTCTCTCTCTCTCTCTCTCTCTCTCGCTATAATCTTTTTTTTCTTCTTTTACATCAACCATTTCTTCCGCGCACGGATGTTTTTTCTCACTCTTTTTTTTTATTATATTGGACGGGTGGCGAAATTTATAACACCGCCCTCGAGAATCTAAACGTTAAGGCTAACGGCTTCCACTATGCGGCAGTATATGACTCTACTACACTCAACGGCCTGATAATGCTTTACTTGCATTATGGAAAACAGTTCGTTAAAACCGTATTATCCGCTCCGTCGAGCGGCGGTGGCGGCCAGAGGCTCAGCTGCGTGCTACAAGCTGCCGTATCTCGCGATATATCGCTTCTCGATGGTCTTCGCTATAGGAAGTACTTCGAGAATTCATGAGGAAACTTGGCAGGTTCAAAGGGAGACCTTGGCGCTGTCAAGGGTTGCAATAGCGGGTGATATAGTTATCAAGAGCCTGGACTGTGACCTACTGCATACAGTACCCCCTCGGTGTCCTTCGTAGATCCCTTTGATCTAAGGAAGGAACAAGGAGATATCTAATATCAACTAATATAATAACAGTAACCGGAGTCGAATGATCATTTTGTGGAATTAATTTGGGGAATGAAATTAGTATTTCTTTATAAAAGATATCTAAGAGAGAAAGAAAGTAGTTAAAAAGCTTAATTTTCGATATTCAGAGGAAAATCGCTTTCATAACATCGTAATTACTTTTTGATGGTCTTCAGTAAAATTAATAATTCATTAATAATCCTTAACATTTTTTTCTTTACTATAACATCTAATTAATGATACTAAAACGATATCATAAATAATTATGGTAATATCGTATGATATATGTATAATGACGTTATCGTTAAATCATAATGAATCTTCTCGTGACGACTATTTTTCTTACTTATGAAGATGGACTCTCAATTCGAATACGGCATTGTCTTCGACTTCCGTCTTTATCGCCGGTAGCTTCTAAGATCGCAACGCGCGACGAAGGATTCTAGTTCTTAAGGCTCCAGTCGAAGTCACCTCGATCTTCGACCGTGTCGTGTTACCACGCCCACTGACTGCACCGTATCTATGGTCTCATTGTGCTTTAAACAAAGCGGCCGCCGTGAATTGTTCGGGATTTAATGAAAGAAGGATCCCCACAGTCACCCACCACCTACGTCTGTCCGCAGGGGTCCGGCATCAAATCCTCCAACTGATTCCTGAATTTATCGGGAGGCCGCGAAATAGGCGTGGAATCTGTTAAACGAACCGTGAACCGACACCCGAGAATTTTTCACTGAACAGAGGAAAATCGCTTCACCGCTGAAGCGCTCATCGCGAATTCCGTTTGAGAGCCGGTTCGCCAGGCGAGATTGCTTCATTTTTGGCTGTCTCTTAATTAACGTACGCTCGAGGAAATTGTGGGAGATTCTATATTGGTAGAGACGTGTGATTAATCCGCTACTGTTTTAAACAGTCAGGCAAAAACTGTCAGGAACATTATGGATATTTAAATTTTAACTGACGCGCCGGCGTAATCGTAGAAGTGTACACTACAAACGAAAGCCCTCGTACCTCGGACTCGTTACCGCTATTTAATCCTGTCGTCAACAGGCATGTTTCGATATTCTACGAGGCTGTACGGTGACACGTCCATAGCAGAAAAACAGCAGACAGATGGTTTGTGAAAATCAAGCCTCTTGGCAATGCTTCAAATTTTTCGGTAAAATGCAAAAGTTGTGTGATCATGCAACGTGTAGCGTCCACAATGACTCTCAACTTGAAATTAAATCCAGCAAAAACTTAAATTCGCATCATAATTACTGTTCAAACTTTTTTTAATGCACAGATAAATATCCATCTACTTCGATAAATTATTGAGGTAATAAAGAGCTCAAAAAAAAAAAAGAAAGGGAAAGAATAGAAACGATACGTCTTTGTATAATATATATTTCTATAAAATATTGATAATTAAAATTAAATTAAAATAAATTTATTAATGTTAATTTATTGCCGGTCTTAAAAGATCAATATATACTCTGGGTTAGGAAAATCTTTATTCAATTCAATGTTTGATAAATAAATCCTAAATTCGGAAAGCGGATCTTAGGCCTCATCTACAATAATCGCACAGTCTGTGTAGCAGATCGCAGGCTTCATCTATAATAATCGCAGTCTGTATAGCAGGTCGCAGGCTTGTTACGACAGCTAATCTGATGCGTCAATATTAAAATTGACGCTTCAGATTAGCAACAAGCTTGCGATCAGCGACACAGCTTATGCGACTATTGTAGATGAGGCCTTAGAGTTTAAATATTTCTGTGTAAATTTATATACATATTCGACTCTGCAAACCGCGATCCGAAATCGTTTTCGGTCTTGAAACACATTCATGAGCAGAAACAGAGTAGTAATATCATTTATTAAATTAACAAGCAATTTAATAATATTTTATGCTATTGTAATAAGCATCTTTGCAAGAATATTAATAATTAGATGTTAAAGAGAATCTTAGCTCTGTGAAAAATATTGCTTTAGCCGGGAAGGAAATTAGTATTAATTCTGCTTGCTTTCACTCGCTTGTACGAATTTTCATTCCACTTTGACCAAACTTTCAACTAAAATTCTTATGAACTAGAACAAGAGAGATTTCTGAATGATGTGCACGCGGGAGGGTGTTTTAACGACTAGGTTTACGGGATAAGAGAGAGAAACGAAAGTCGAACTTTTTGACGACTGCGACCACACCAGCGAGATAAACGTCGCCCCTTTTACGAGTCGCGACAGAGCGGCCAGTAGATAGCGACATGCACGGGTCAGCCGTTCCCGCAGAGGCGTAACGACTTGTTTTGTCAAGCGGCGGATCGAACGGCACAAATCACTCGGTGACAAGGGAGGGACGGCAGGATGAAGGATGATCGCGCGTCGCAGAAATTGCTGCGAGCGGCGTTTTCGTGAACTTTCGCGCCGTATGCAGCGGAGACAACGGAAGCAATTGTTGCGGTTGAGAGAAATACGGAAATAGACGCGGAGAACCACCGGAAATCAAAGGGCGAAAATTACGGTCCCTTTGCAGCTACTAGCAATGATGATAATGGCGATCATAGCGGTAACCAGTGTTTGCGATAATAATTATATAAACTAATTCGGCGAAGCGCCGTTAATCCAATGTAAACGTTATACGTAAGTATCGCATGATATAGTTGTCACGTTTGGCACGTTTGACCTAATAAAAATATTGCCGACAGACGTGTGTAACGAGGAACGGTTTCTTGCGTCCCACCTCGTCTTGTAATCGACTACTTCTTGTTCATCGTTATTTTCTCCCATCTCTGTCGTCTTCCCTTCTACTTTGTCCAACATCCGACGTCTCTATAACGGCCAACATTGCACATTATTGCATCGGGCGATACACGGTGCTTCGTATTTCTCTGTCAAACGTATATAGACGTTTCTTATTGGACTCGCGGATATTGTTTTATGTGAACCGATGTAGGTAGTCAGCAAATCTACCCAGCGCCGCGCTCGAACATTTTGTCACAGTCGCGCGGATAAAATCACTTTAAACGAGATCCTCTCACACGGCGGATAATTGAAATTTCGTCGTTCATGATACGCGATAATGAAATTATGACGCCCCGATATAGAAAATTGAAATTCTCACGCATTCATCGCACTGAGCTGCATTGTTAAAAGGGATATCACGTATATCCACTTAATCATATTAACGGTGTATTATTCGCGCTCGCATAAAAATCTCTCGCTGGAAAATGCAATGTAATATTATTGTTTTCAGAAAAAGTATTTCAACGTAAATATAGACAGAAAAATGAAATCTAAGAAATTATTGTGTAATTGCACATATAAATAGTATCTCACGCAATGAATCAATATTACTTCAAAACATAGATACACAGTAAGCGATTAGGATTCGATTACCTAATTGTAAGTTAGTCACATGGATACCGAAATAGAAGTTTTTGCTTTGATAAAGTTAAATTCAAACGGTCGAGTTACAGTGGTATGTCGTTTAAACCGTGAAGTACTTATCTAGAAAATTGAAAGCAAATTGCATTGAAATTTAAAAGCAATCCTGAACCTCGTTACACTGGAATAACACGCGGCTACAGTCCCATGCTGCGCGATCGGTCGAGCCGTTTTAAGCCGATTTCGCGCGAAGCGGTAAACGAATTTTAACCAATTGCGGTAAAATGTAATAACGAAATTGCTCTCGCCGCGATATAAAACAAAGCGCTCGTAACAATTTTTTTCATTTCGTGTTTTCAGGTGGATAGTTCAGTCTCAACTCGCTACAAGTCAATTCTTCTTGTGTCGCTCCTAAAAAATTTTAATTGCCACAAAGCAAATTTTGGTCAACAAATAAAAGATTTATACGTTTAAGCAAATCTCTGAAATTTAATTATATCAATCTTGTTTTTTTTATAGACAGTGTTGAAAAATGATCTCAAAGCGCGTGTCAGGGCACGATCTCGTCGATTTCGCTTTTCTTTCATGCTATACGAAGAAAGCCGTAGAGCGAGAGGAAGCGGACGGAGAGACCGGAAGGTTGTGTGCGGCCAAGTTTCGGGCTTTCGTGGGCTTCCGCGCGGAAGCTCTGATCTATCGCTACCTTAAAGCAAAGGGAAAGCCGCGCAGCGGCGATCCTGCAGAACGCGGCGCCTCTAAACGAAGGGGAAATCGAACTTTTCCAATTGATTCGACTTAACTGACTAGGAGGGAATCCGGTAGCAACCGCCTTCGAACTAACACCGCATCCCTATTCCACATCATCTTCGACCTCTCTCCTTCGACTTCACTTGGATAAACCCGAAGGCGAAATATCGCGCAAACTTTATCGCGGCTGCTCGCCTCGTCAGCTCGCTCACAGACGCGCGAATGCTCACCTTACCTATGATCTGCACGCTACGTATACTCATACGTCCGACTTTTTGACTTCTCAACTTTTCGCGGTAGATCGTTATCAACTTCGACCGCGCTCCGCAAATAGCCCGATTTTCGGAATCGCGGAACGAAAACATGGATAATTATAGCCGCGGGTGAACGCGGCGAATCCTGTCGGTGAACGTCGAATAAAGAAAAAAAATTATTTCGTAGTAAAATTATAATTGCATTTTCTCTTCCGGAGAAACAAATATATTTAACAATTTTAATTGTTTATGCGAAAAGAGATGTTTTATAATAGCTACTGAAATTTTAAATTATATTTATATATATTATATTTGTATTATTTGAGCTTTAAATTTATACCAATTAATAAGATAAATAAGATGCAGTTTATTGCAAGAGATTTGCAAATTTTTAATTATAATGAAAAAGTATTATTCTTGTTTGAATTGTTGTATATGATTTTTAAGTTTATTTTCTACTTTATATTTGATTTTAATATGTATCGATTATAACGTGCAATGCCGTATTACGTTTTAAAATAAAATTATTAAATAAATTAAGATATTGTTTTTTTAATCAGTTTCTAGTATTGCATGTAATTTGCATTTAATGTATTGTACCTAACGACGTAATAATATAGGAATTTTGATGCAAATATAATTACATGTACATATCGTTTAATAAAAATTTTCGAGTTTCAATTAAACTTATAAATAAATAAAACTCACTTTCGGATCTAAATACTTAATAACTGCTTAATTTAATATATGGAAACGAAGCTGTTTGTAAGTAACTTGTAATGTTATCGATATTCCGATAACTTATAATCTTATCGATATTCATCAATATTTTATATAGTCTAGACAGTTTAAATTATTAATTCGGTGCAAATATAAATCGCACAGACTGGTATATATTGATATAAGATATATTCCGGTCAGCTTTTTCAGAATAAATTATTTAATTGATTAAATCGTTTTTTAATTATTACAATAACTTGTTTCTTTAATTTCTATTACGTGCTACCATTATTTTGTCGAATATTTAATTTTCTTTCTTCAGTTTTACTAACAGATTTTGAAAATAAATAAAACGTATTTTTTACAAGTAAAAGAAACATTTCATAAAAAAATGTTTTTTTTTTTAATATATTACACAAGTGTCTATTAATGTATCTATGTTTTATTTTTTTTTATGTATGTGTCTTAAGGAGACATACTGAAAGGAATTTTCAAAGCAATCATGCGTGAATACAGCTAACTCTATATTACGCGATATCAGTGGTCCCACAGCTTGTCGCGCTACTCGAAGTCGGAGGCAAGTGCACTTTACGTACTTGATCCGCTTGTCAAGTGCGCGCAGGCTGCGTAAATCAATCCTAGCAATAATTTCCCGGGATTAATTGGCGAGTGATTGACACGGCGTTTCGAGAGCGCCCGTACTCCCAAGCAAAGCCTCGGAATTGAATGCAGAAGGATAATTGGTTTCGGCACGCCGACAGAAGTAGCCCATACGAAGCCGGTAATAGCGAATTTGCTATCACCGCGTACGCGAGATTAATCGTATATTTGAACTATAGATAAATGGATCTCTTCTCCAAATCCTCAGACTGACGCATTGTCGAGGAATCCAATGAGGAGAAGGAACTGCTATAAAAAAATTGAATTGGAAAAAATTACGTCATATTTTTTATAAACATTATTTTTAAAAATTATTCATCATGTGCACCTTCATACGAAGAAATACGATTGAAATTTAATGTATGCCATTCGTGTCCATTTCTTAATATGACATGTAAGTAGTGAAACTGGCGATCCAAAATGACGTACCTTTGATATAATCAACTTGACAGTAGAAAATTTGATTACACGCTCTGACATTTCGCATAATTAAAATATGATCTTTGTCGGTCGTAAAAGCTGTAGAATATAGGTATCAATATAAAAAGATATAGATCAGAGTTTTATCAACTCTATATAAAAAAATAAACGTTACGAATAAAAAAATATTTATTTTTGTGCAACTGTAAATTGACTAGTGATTTATAATGTAATTTAAGGAATCATGTCTGTACTCTTTTACTTGTACGATAATGGCACAATTTAATTAAAAAAACATGTCATATTTTCGTAATCTACGTACCTGCAACGTACACGTATGTAAATTTATTATTATAAATTTTTTTATAACATGTTTTATATCGTGACGCGTAAATCACCATGAACGAAGGTTTCTCTGACGAGGTGAATTTTAATCATGCAGACGTAACTTATATACATACATATATATATAGCGCACTTTTTGGCTTATTTGAGCTTCGAAGTTAGTGAAAATCGATTGTCCATCATACTTAATTATGCTTGAAAGCCGAGAAAATGATTTATGAGCGTGTGAGCCATTTGAGACTATGCAGGTCATATAAATGAGCAATCGATGAGCCAGTAACACTATCTAGGTTGATAGACGATCTCATCAAACGCACCCTCATTCACGTTTAAATCATTTTCTTCCGCTTTATCGTCAATGTCATATAAATTGCTGATATACATATTAATAACTAAAATTAATAACTAAAAGTTAATAACTAAAAAAATTTAATAAATGAAATAATATACCTTAGTTTATTTTATTGACATAAATTTTAACAATAAATGTGAGAGGATAAACCGATTTCATAATTAAAATGATTTCTTTGAATCTGAATTAGCATCGAAGATGCTCCAGCATTACTGAATTTTTTTTTATTATATATTACAATCTAATTCATTATGATACTTACGATGTTAACGCGCATTTAGCATATAATTCATATTACTTTATATTATAGAATTTCAGGAATAAAAGTGTGTATTTATCGATAAAAGCACGTTCTAAATATTTGTGTAGTGGCTTTTTTGTTAAAATAAATTTGCGAAATTAACATAAATTTACAATCAACATAAACCATTTAATATAAATTTATTACGGTATCTCATTCACACACACACACACACACGCACGCACGCACGCACGCACGCACGCACGCACGCACGCACGCACGCACGCACGCACACACACACACACACAAATATTTATCGTTTCCTTTTTGGAATCTTTTCCTCTCTCTCTGTAATTGTTACTATAATTTTTCTTATGTTATCCTACATACTTCCGCTCCTGTATCTTTTTCTCATATATATTCTAAAAAAAAACCTTCTATATTATCTTTCCAATTTTATCGATATAATATTTTCTTATCTACTGGCTAAGTCAGCAGAACTTCTAAATCGCGATCATTTGAGATTTGAGAAAGTAGACCGGGATTTAATTAAGATATAAAATTAATTTTACATAATAAATGTTTTAATTGTAATTAACTTATACATCTTAATTGGCTCGATCATTGATCTGATTTCTTTACGTTTTGCTATTGCTTAATACGAACGAAATCTATACTTTTACTTAAGATATAAAATATTGACAATATCTTTCCGTTTCCATTTATAATTATGATTATGCTCTATTGGCAAAAACTCACTATTGTAAGAGCCTATATTAAAAATAGTGAAAGATTCTGTAAACTGTAAGAACTCGTTAAATACTCGTTATACATTAAAGGTATAGTTATTTAAGTAAATAAGTAGCAGTAAGGTTTCAGTCATATATTCTTCGAAAACATTAAAATTTAAGTCAATCGTTCTTAAATCATTAAACAGAGAGCAATGAATGAAACAGTCTCAATTTGCGTTCAAATATAGAAAGCTTACATCACACTTATTTGCAGATATTAAAGGACATATAAAATAGTTTTATTTAGCTGATTTATTTAATTCTTTTTAATTGTTTATACATTGACTTTGCCCCCTCTTTTAATATTTATTTGAGTGATCGACACGTTTTATTTATTATTCAAATTGTATTAGTTCCTGACGAGCTATGTTTAACTATGTGATTTATAAGATTTGTTTTATTCGCAATTAATTTGTGTGTGTGTAAATTTGGAATGTTACTTCATTGTATTTATAATTATTTGATCCAATGTTTCAAGACGACTTCTTTTCGTGTTTGGGGTGAATCACTGTCTTTCTTTCAAATTTTCTGCTTAAAAAGATTATATTATATTGTTTAATGTTATAACAGATTGTACAACATCAAATCTGTAAATTTGATGGTGACTACTCTTTAGACATGCAAAGGAGAAACTTGTGATTATTGTATTGCAGAAGACTCTAAAGTGAGTCGAAACGTACAAAGATTCATGGAATAAAGTTCTAAGATCAAACTTTGCGTGCTAATTACCACGCTGACTCTCAGTCGCCCTGATTTTTGGATTCTTTTCTGGTTTTGAATTTGGGGAAGTCCATAAGAAGATTACATTTTTACTAGTTAGAGAACAGTCAGTTCTCCAGTCGTTCTAATATCGTTCCCGGATATAGCAAGTCGATTCTTTTAAGATCAGTATTTCACGAGTGCCATTGCACATGTACAAAAAGTATATAGAGTATAAAGCGTAAATATGTAAACGACTCGATACCCAGAAGTAAAAAAATTGCAAATATAAATTTTGCAAATTATTTTAAAAAAGTATAAAAGACATATCTCAAGGACTTAATTGCGCGATCGATCCATAAAATTCGATCGTTGCATCTTTGACCGATAATCAAAACGAGTAAGCGCTGATTCAGCAAAGACGACCGATAGAAGTAAGAGATATAACGCGAAGCCAAGAGGCTGGCAGGGGTCAATCGTTTTAAAAGAGAGTCGCGTAACTCTGTCCGTTCGCTGTTTAGAACAAAATAGTACAATCGCGACGCGTTATACGCGTTAAGGTGAAAGTTATATTACAAGATCTGATTGTCAATCAAATCTGATTGTCTAATCAAGATCTGATTGTGTGTAAAGAAATATATATTTTATTAAATTCTTTTTATTATAAAAATAACTTTGTAAGATTTAATCATTCCGCATCCCGGAATCATCACTGGATCCCGAACCTGGTGCCGTAATGGACGGCACAACAAGTATTCACCGAGTTTAAAGTGCGTATGAGCTGTATACGTAGATAAATTGTAAACAGGCATATAATTATAAAACAAAGTACTTGAATTATTAATCAAATATACTCTAGTGCATAAAGGTTACAGACGTCTCTGATTACTTCTTGACCCGCACCTTATACTATTGATTACCTATTGTATATGAATAGATAGGCTACATAAAATTCAAGAAAAATCTGTTTCAGTGACAATTTATAAATATATTGTGTAACGTAGTTATTTCAGAATTTGAATGTATATTCAATACTGTTTTTTTTTTGCCCTTTTTTATTATTGTCGTAGACTTTTAAAGAACCTTGTATTTTGAAAAGCTAAAAGTACAACAAGAACGCAAAAAAATTGTTAAGAGAATCATTTTTCTTAAAAAATAGAGTTGTTACTCGCGAAATATTACTCGAAGTATATAATAAATTAATAAATGATATCAAAATGTTCAAGCATTTCAGAAAATTTTTATATAATTGATGTATAAAATTTATCAACTAATCTACAAACAACAATATAATAATCACATGACTGTATCTGTACTGTTTTTATTAGATGAAACAATGTGAATATTTTTACTTATATTAGAGAAATATAATACTTAAATATTTTTTAAAAATCTAAATTTTTTATTTGATATCTGTTTGTCGCTCCTTTTATAATAATACATAATACATTAACATTAAAATTTTTTTTAAACAGAGAGAAAGTTTTTCTAGTAAAGCTTTCATTACCTTCATATTTTTAATATTAAAGATTGATGTAATTTCAAAATTACAATATATTCGTAAATTAGATGTTAAAACTAAAATATAATTTGTTGTAATTATATAATATTAAACACAAATAAACATTAGCTTGTTACAATGTCAATACGTTAGGAAAATTATTTTTAGTATGATACATTAATAATTACTTTCGTGTAAATGACATATAATTAATTAATTCATGGTTTATTTTGAATAAAATCCGAATTATCGAAAAGCAATGACGCGTGAGGACTTTGGTTTCTTTTATCTAATTAATACGACTCTGACAAGTCTCAATCCTTTTTTTTTAGCTGAACATTGTGATCTCTCTCTCTCTCTCTCTCTCTCTCTCTCTCTCTAATTAGATAGAAGAATTCTAATTATACTATAGTATAATAAATTCTAATTATACTATAATATAACCAAAGCTCATTAAAATTGAAAGAAGGGACACTCGTTTCCTTGTTAAACAAAATACGGCGTACACATTCACATAATATTGTTTTCTTATTTAGAGTATATGTACATACATTTACAGCTTATGCTGAGTCGAAATTCAGATTCACACCCGAGTGTCACCCAGGTATGACTCCATCCTATTGTTTACCGAATGTTGTTTAGATAAAGATGACATGGCATTCAGGTGGGAATCTAAAGACGTCTTTACCTCTAAATTCTAAAGTATCGATACGCTTACAAATTATCTATATACACAATTATCACACATTTAAAAAATATATATATACCTATATATTGGAAATAATCACTTAATTTTTTTCTTTTCTGTTTTGTATATCAATATTATTTACATTACAGGATAATTTCTTCAAAGTAATTACTATTGGATCAATACTAAAGAACAATTGCTGAAGAAAAGTAAAAAAATGGAAATGACAGATGACCACGTTGGGTGAGTAGAACCGACACAAATGGAAATTATAAATGAGATGACAAGTCAGATCGCGAAACACATGATAATATCCAGAATATCATGAAAGCAACCGAATCAAGTGCAAAAAATCAATGCAATGATGGCATAGATGAATTTGCAAAAGATGCAATCGAAAACGAATATGAATTTATAGAGGCAATGAACATAGAGGCAAGGCACGCCGTTAAATACATTGAATATTGTGCGAAGCATATGAAGCACATTGTCGATTAAAATTCTGCGAAATCGAAGGATTATGACAAATGAACGGACGAAGAACAATGTAAACATATGCTAAATAACATAAAAACGTATGTTCCAAATGTACCAGACTCCTTATTATTTTTCATATCAGCCGTAGTGCATCGGAGAGATTGTGGAAATTCAACAGATAAGCCGCTCTGGTTAGATATGGAAAAGTTCCAGAAAGGTCAAAAGTTCGCACGAGATCATATTTTCTCGATTCTTTTTGCTAACGCAATATCGCTTTTCATGTTATTCACTTCCACAGATGGTCTTAAAACGTTAATCTTCACCCGAAAATCTCACACGCCATATTTAGCTTTCAAGAGGTACATGACAATTTCGATAAAATTTTTTAAATCTGTATTTATGGTCGCATTTCTGGTCGCATTTCAATAAAATTTTTTAGACCTGTATTTATGGTCGCATTTCTGCTAAAGAACTGAAAACTAATTTTTAAACTAACGTTGAAACAAGGTTCTATAGGTAAATTGTGAGTCGATTTAAAAATTGTTGTCTTTGTTAGAATTTAAATTTCAAATAATTCAATGAAATATAGAGTTTAAATCAATATATTCAAATAATATACGATTTAATGGATTCATTGTATAATCAGTTTTTCTGCTACGCCACGTTTTTCAAGATATTAACCGGTACAAACTTTTTCAAAATTGAACCGGTACAAACTTAACGGTTACACGTGTCACATATTTATACATTCTATGTAAAAAATATATATTGTATCCGTCATTAATTTTTGCGTAGAATATAATTAAATATGTTTATAAACATGTTTATACACACATTCTACGTAAAAAATAATGACAAATAAATTGTTAAAAAGATAATTATTTAGTTCCGGGGACTCAGCTTTGATGATCTTGACCTTGACATATGTAATATCTAATATGTTGTCAATGTCATAGCTCTGAGTAACCTCTAACAGGTTTTAGTTGGCGGTCGTTATTTATTAAAAAGTTATGAACTAATAAAGAATGAGAATTGACAAGAAAAGAATCAAAAATTCGTGTGAAATAGTACAACTTACGCTTCTCCCTGTTTCAAAGCGTGCGATTTTCCACGCGAAACGAAGTCCGCCCCATCTTTCCCCTGCCTAGGAGCGTACGACTTTCCACATAACCCGAGGTCCATCCCACAATCAGATAAGGTTAGGATTAAATCGGAATGGGGGTGCAGGGCGAAGGGCTCCGCCCCTCCCCCGTTCACACGTGTTCTTTCTATACGAAACTTATTTGGAATATAACAATTGTTGATCTTGTTTCGCTCCAAAAGCAAAGAGGAGAAGAATACGTGTGGAAGAGGAGGGGCACTACCTCTCCCCCTGCACCTTCCATCCTAATTTAACTTAACCCAACTCTTATCTAATTTGTACAGGCAGATATTTTATTTTATTTGTTGCACATTTTTTATTAATAACTGTTTAACGAACAGTGACCTAAAACCTTTTAAAAGTTACTTGAGGTCATGACCTTGGCAACATGTGTAAAAATTAAGATCATTGGAGATTGTTTCCCTTTTGCATAGTTCTACCAAAATTTTCTACCAAAATTACACTTTAATTCTAAATATTTTGGAAACTATAAGAGACCACCACTTAGTTGTTAAGGCAAAGTTACTCAGGATTATGACCTTGACAACTTATGTCAAGGTCAAGGTCATCGAAGTTGAGTTCCCGGAACTAAATAATTATCCTTGATTATACACGTATAATTCATACTTTTAAAGCTTTTACGTATATTTTCTTCAGAAGGGTTTCAAAGGGTGTCAAAGGGTTTGCGGATTAACGTTGTGTCGTGATCTATCGCTAATGCCAATTAGCGGTTTCATGAACCTTGCGATTCACTTCATCAAGACCAGGAGAGCATTGATATCTTTTTGAAGTGTTATAATGTAACTTTTACAATAATAACTTTCATGAATAAATCAGATATGTTCCTTTTACAAATATATCTGTAAAATATGTAAGGCTAAAACAGTTTATAAAATAAGAAATTTCTGCAATACAAATTTGGAATAAAAATTTTGTACATTTTCATTATTGAGATAAGTACGAAGGAATAAGTACAAATGTTAAATGAAAATATATCTGCATTTAAAAAAGTTTAAAATATTATAAGAATTGATTTTTCCAAATAATATATATACTTTCTCGAAATATTTTATGATAAATCATAACTACACATAACAATGTGTAAATATTGTGCTATATTTGGAATTTATATAATAAGAAATACATTTTTTATTGATATTTTTCTAAAACAACGACTGAAAGTAAAATGAGTAGATTAGTTTTAGAATGTTATTCCAACTTTCTAAAGATATTTGCAAACCTGAAATATTTTAAGGCTGTTAATTTATAGATGTAGGTACATACTTATTTGTTTTACGGATAAAACTACAAGTATACAAATCAATCATGCAATAATGATAACCTAACATTTGTAATTTGTGAATTCTTAGAGGGCTTACCTTAGAATGTCAATAAACTAACGCTTTCTCTCTCTCTCTCTCTCTCTCTCTCTCTCTCTCTCTCTCTCTCTTTGTTTATCTATCTATTTATTATTTTTGTTTTTTTTTTGTTAACCTATTCGATCGCGCTCAATAGCTACCATCGTAACAATTCCGAGTATAGTATTACATTGTCTCTCGCGCTCGACGTACCTAATGCCCACTAAATCGACGGGAGCGACGAAATTCGTGAAATTTCGAGGCTTTTAAACGAACACCCACGGTTTATAGCCGTATTACATCCACTCTTGGAGCACGCGCCAGTTAACTGGAACGCCGGGCAGAGTCTTTCGCAAAATTCCTGATGTCTCTTGTAATGCGATAGCGCATGATGCATGACGCTGAGGATGTAATGCCATCGTGAAAGAAGGGATTTCGAGTGAGATCCTATTACTTCGGCGCTTAAATTGAAAGAGCGTTGTTCACGTGATACTAGTTTAAAAGAAACGAGCGAATTAGCACCTGCCTCATCCAAAAAAATACTACACAATAATGACAAAATAATATTTTTCCACGACTATTCTCGTTAATTCATTATCATTCAATTTACAGCGAAACGCACACAGCGTTATTGACACACATCAATGATACTCGACGTTCATGTCTTTTCAGTTACACATTAGTTAGATAGTTAATTTGTAAATCATTCTCTCTCTCGTACATATAAATAACGTGGCGTGTACACAAAATTGAAAACATCGTTTGGGGCAACGCGTTAATGTTTGTTGGAGCCTTTGACACGTTTAGCCATTTGCGTTTGACGAAGGATTCGGGCAAATTGCAATTTTCCGGTAGGGTCACCGGACGGTTAAAACTTGAAAAATGTCAGCCAATTTTCAGTACTGTGTACCGACTTTTCGTACCTGATGAGCATTTTTCTATCCCATCGTTTACGAACTCACCCCTTCTCGTTTATCACGCGTATCTCGTTTATCACTCTTGTCTAGGAGACACAGAGGAATTTTTCCGATTAGTGTCCGAGCCTTCGACTGAGCGTAGCTAATCGCTCTGAACAACATTGCAGTAAATATAGAATACATTGATGTCCATTCACGATAAATTAATAAAAAAATAAAAAAGAAATAGAAATAATATTTAAAATTTTCATTTTCACGAAAGATTGCTTCGATGAAATTCCGAACGCATGTGACGTTTTCACTTCGACGTTTATGACGACTTCATGTTCCGCATATTCATCTTCGAATACTACATTTAACTGAAGTATAAATTGCACATCCCAACGCGAAATACTGCAACGTATGCTCGCATTGCGCTGGAAGCGACACGTAGACAGGTATGATCTACGCTATGGGCACGAAGCGAGCTAGAACTTCGCGAAATAGGTTAGCGGAATGGACGCGGAAATGGGCTTCGAATATTGAAACTCTTAATTTACATACCGTCCGCCCGCCTCTGCCATCAAATTATTAGGAAGTTTAAGGACACTCGCGGCGAATGCTAATTCGCGACTGCTGGGTCGAAGGGTATAAAGATTCCCAGCAGCTCCATCGAAGCGGTAATAGACTCTATAAGCAAGTCTCGGCAGGTGCTCCAAAGTTTTACCTTCCTCTTCTAAAGATAGAGGCGAAAGTTTCTCAAAACCGTGGCGCCCTCGAAGACGATGAAATGCGGGCGGAAGACACCACAGATACATGAACCGAAAGGAGTAACGAAGAGATCCTTCTGTTCGCGACGTAGTCACGGCAACTACAATGTGCAGTTAATATTTAATCAATACTTTCTCTTTATAATTTATAATGCAATATAAGAAACAAAATAACACAATAAAGAGAAAAAACTTGTTGCTTTGTAAACGACTGCTTCAGAGTAATTGTTTCAGAGCCGCCGCTTCGGAGTCTTCGATTTGTTAATTCATTCTTGTTGCTAAATCGAAAGTTTAAATAAATATTATTGTAGACATTAAATTAATAAATTTGATTTTTTCCACGTTAATATAAAGTCTTTCATGTGGCTTCATCTGGCCTTCGAAATTCTCTTTCTTCACAATCACTTAAATTTTCGGTATCTTGGAGGATTGAAGTAGTACAAGACTAGAATAGTTTCCCTCCTCCTTCCCGTAAACAGTATCAAGATAAAGAGAGAGAGAGGGAGAGAGAGAGAAAGAAAGAATACGAGTGATTTTCACAAAGATATGTGTAGGAAAGTCTCGGTTTTCACGAGCTTATCGCGTACGTTTACGCAGAAATACGTTTCGAGTGGTATAATACAAAGATTACGCGAAGAACGTGACTTAACATAACTCAATGAAGCTCAGACCGAGTTAATTAAATCCAAGGGCGGTCGATGGAGCACAGAGAAGATAAAGGTTGGTGGATGGAACGACGACAGAAGAGACGGAGTGTCGAGCGCGAAGCGAGTTGCTATTATCGAGGCGTCGTTTTCTCACCCTATCACTCCCCCCGTTCTCTCCCCCCCTTCTCTCTCTCTCTCTCAAGTTCTTCCTCATATTCTGTCGCGTTAGGCGAGAGTATACATGTCAAACCTTGTAGAAACGTTGGAAAGTCGGCGGTGGTATATGGGAGCGCGACGAAGCGCATGCAGGTGGATGCGCACGACGGTGTGCCCTCATACCATCTCTACCCTGCTCGAAGCTTCGTGGGGTTGAGCGAAGTGCTCTCCACCGACCGTCGTGTATATCAAAGCGGGTTAAGGACTCCCCGCGATCCCTTCACTTATACTTCCGCTATTCACACGCGCCCGCGGCCCAGTGAAATAATATTTCGCGTAATCTTCCGCGCTCAAACGAAACTTGAGTGGATGCAAAATGCGCGTAAATGAGGTGCCCGCGAGGCTCTCTCGTTGAATGCACGCTTGCACTGATAGACCGGCGACGTTCTTGAATGCGCCCGCCTAACAGAAAATGTGCCCTAGAATCGTTGTGATCTCCTTTTTAAGACGCGTTTCCTACAACGTCGGATTATCTCTATAATAATACGGAATTCATCGATCAACGTCTCTACTTTTCTTGTACAAAGTGTTATTGTATAACCATATCGAATTAAATTTTTGTATAATTTTTTTCTTGAAATATTCTCTGGAACAATATAATTTCAGAGTATATCTAGTATATGTGTTTCTTTTGAGTGCATGAAGTATAATATCTTACGGAAGGTATAAACGACAAATCTTATAAAAATTGTAGAATAAACCATGGAAAAATGGTAGTCCATGCAATTTTTTATTTAAGCTTACATTAGGTAAAATGCATATATTAGATGCGAACTGCGCAGCGCAAACGTTACGTCGAGTTTCCCGAATTTGCATTCAGAAGTATTTCGCGTTCCGGATATTTACGGAAGTAGCATGACCTTATAACGAAGAAGTTCAGAAACAAAGGACAGGATGAACCGGCATAGTCTGAGATGATAAAATATTATTGCATCACGTGGTTTTACGCAGTAACCGGAAAGTAATGCTGGTAATTCACGTCTTCCTTCCCGTTCGTAACTGTTTGTTCTAGACGGATGTTTATATCCCGTCTCGGGACTTAATACAATTCCCTACAACCTCAAATACCATTGACTTGCCTCGCGAATGATCTTTAAAAAGAATGTAGGAAACACGGAACTTTGCCATCGATATCCCGTGTCCACCCGCGGGGTTCCTCACCTTGTGCGGCAATAAAACCTACGAAGCGGATATTCATTTCGCGGCTGGATAAGAAAAACGAGTACCCGGAACAAAAGGAAGAATTATTCAAGTTTTATTTCGCCCGGAAGTAAAGCGATATCTTCTGTGTTGGACGCAAAGAATACCGCAACGAGGCTAATTCGGCATAGTTTACGGTAAGGTAAAAACGGGCGAAACTTTACAACCCGGCCGTAGTTTGCGATGCACCGAGTGATACTTCGTAATACGCGGACTGGAACGATTTGCTTTAACTTAAATTAATATGATAAACGTTAAGAGAGAAACTCCGGAATATTTTTGCTTCGAAACAATAAAAAGGATATAAAGAAGAAATATTCAATACTTTTATCTCTCTCTCTTTTCTCAATATAATCTCTCTGGTATTTATCATTAATACCGTAGAATAAATCATAACTACGCGACAGTAAATTATATCAAAACTTTAGATATAACTGGCGAATAAAATTTCCCTTTTTGACTTTCGTTGATATCTCAATATCTACTCATCATTTAACCTTTAAAGAACGGGAGTCTATTTCTAAAATTCTATTCTTACAGCTTTTCCTGAGTAAGATTTGTTATAACTCATTATTTATATTTGTTTCATTGTATTCTTTGCTTCAAAATACGATATTGTTTCAGCGCCATTATAGTAGCTTTTTCATCCTGTACAGGTTAAAATAAAAAAAGCATCCAACCGCGTTGCACTAGCGAGCAACGCGTTCCCAATGATTAAGTCGCACTTTCGTAATCAGCGGGACGAACAAGCTCCTTTTTTTCCTAGAAAGCGTGAAGTAAGCCCGTTGGGCTTTTACGTCGACGTTGCACGTCATTGCGATTACGGCTAATTATCGTCGGGTTAATAAGTCGCGACGACAATCGCGTCGGGAGAACATGTTCGCCTGCAAGAGGGAATTTTACGCGGGGCTGTTGTTGCCACGAGTGGCTGCATCGCCGGGGACAATCGTCCGCACAGAAGCAGCCAGTTACACACCACTAACTGGAATAGGTCAGAAGTTGAAGCAATTAGCCCAGTTTGTCGCTCGCACGGAAAACAATGCCGGAAAGTTGTTAACGATGTCATGCCGACCGCTGCATTCCCCACTTTAAACGTTGTTTCCGGCCAAATTTGTCTATCCCCATCCCGCCATTCCGCCCTTACCGCATTCACACGCCACTCTGCTGCTCCTTCTATCTCCCACCGTCGCCGAATTGGCTCTAATTATAAACAAATAGAACTCTGTTGTTCATATATGTACCGTTTGCAGAGCAAATAATGGAGACCTTGTCTGTTCTCTCGCAATAATTGTTTGGATTAATAAATATTTTATTACTTTGAGTGATGAATCGTTCCATCAAATGTCTTCAACGTCTTATTTCTCGGTAAGAACAAAATTTCCATTGTTAATTAAGTTAATTACGCGAAACATCGTATGCTCGCAATTAGCTCTCATTCCTGAGGCAAAGAGGTTTCGTTTTTCGTACAACTCTGTCGAAGATGTTACGAGATGCCTTTACGACAGTCGTAATGTTAGCTGAGTGCTGGAAGCCGATTCGGATGAAGTAGCATCTGTAGCGGCACGATGTTTACCGTAGCTGACGGCACAGGCACAACATTTAATGTTTAATTAGGTCGGTGCACATTGGCATCGCTACGTGCCGCACAATTAAGGAAACATTAGGTAACTAAGGACGTACTGAGAGACTTGAAATCTGCCGAGGATTGTGTTATTAACCTATGTCGTTTCTCTTAGATGGAATATCAAGATATTGTCCGCTTTATGCTGCTTACCATTACAAACTTCTCCATAAGTTGGAATATTATAATGTTTGATATTTAATAATTTCCACGCAATGATATAATAATTATTTAGAAATGTAAAAAATAAATAACAAGACTAAAACATTCATACTTATATGTGTGATATTTTGTTTATCACAGCGATCTATTTTTGCTACGAGAATAAGAGATAGAAAAAATGTTGGAGACAGCAGATTATAGTTTAGCGGAATGTTAATTATGGAAAAAACCTCGAAACGTCTATTCACATCGAGCTCCAATCGCGCGATAAAACTGTGCTCTATACACCGGTTTGTCGAAAGAAGTTTTAATTATGAGAAGCGTTGGGACGTTGAATGTAGGGCAACGACAACGACCTATCGATTTTTACACGACATCGCGAATGCAGAACGCCCGAGTTCGAGAGGCAGAGAAAAAATGTCTCTCGGCGGTTAGCGACGAAGAAGTATAATGACTTTCGTGAGCACATGCGCCGCACCTGGAACTACTTGCTTTAAATCTGCGTGCGACGCTATCCCGTATTAACATTTTTTGTCCAGGAGTCCTCCCGTAAGTACAAAAAGTCCAGCCATTATGCTAATCGGTAAGGACACGTGTTTGTAATGGCCTATTTTTACTTAGCAGTGTTGCAAGGACCATGCAAACGCGCTCCTTGCCGCTTTACGATGGTCTTACATACAGGATTACGCATCTCAATTTAAACTGCTGATTAATTCAATCTCAAATTTTTTAACAGTCAATTTGCATATCGAAATTTTGTTTTCTATACAGACAGCATGTTTTCTCCTCATGCCAAACTATTACATGCAACACGAAAGATAAATGTTCTTAAATTATCTATAATATTCAGTTCGCATCGTTTATAAAGATTTTAAAAAAGAGAAAATAATCGAAAATTCAGTTACCAGATTAAATTAACTTTGATACTGTTTAAGTTTATATGAAGTCAGCTGTCAGATATATCATCGGGAAAACAGTTCTTCAGTAATTAAAACGCAAACTTTAAATCGATGTGACTATTTACCGAAATTATACCGTGCTAGAAGCTACGACGATCTTCCGCAGATGATAGTGATAATTACGGTGTTAACTTCTTTCGCAAGAAGAAGGAGGTGGGGGAGGAGATTGGAGGAGTTGGCGCGGGCAATTAAGCGAAAAGTCGTATAAATATCAGGGTAGATCCCGAGCATACGGCTTCGAAGAGGGTTTAGGCGCAGAGTTAAGTTTTCAACGGCCCCCAAGGCTCGAGATGGGGACATCAGATATCCGCGAAATGTATGGCGAGAGCTTATTTCCTTCTACGTATTACGTTCCAACCAAGAGTTTCGCGTAGGTACGACCAAGAGTTACAACAAATCTCTTGCAATTCTGGACGTGGCAAAATAATGAGAACGTTTGTATAAAGCTGTACGACATTAGTAGTAACATACAAAAAAAGATGGGCTAAAATTAAATGACACTGTGTTAAAAAGTAAGTTAATATACAAGCTATACTTTTGCTTTGTTTCATCTGTAAATTAATTTTATATAACATTACCGCGTTTTAATTTTTTAAAGATTCTAAATGCGAGATATTTTCAAAATTGTCTTCATCTTTACAATTTTCATTTTAATTAATTTTAGATGCAAAAAACAGACTTTTATCACTCACAATTTTTGCTTAAACGCTTCTACGTGACGTGTCTGAAAATATCAATGACGAAATTCGTTCTCTCGTTTTAACGATTAAATTTAATATCTACATGGTGATTGCGGATGCATAACTCTGTTGAATTATGAGACGACGCTGAAACTCTAAGAGATTAACCTACTCATGCGCTTTAATGCATATTAAATGGGTCTAAAAGTAACTCTCATTTACGAAATTTGCTCCATACCACAAGAGCTCGACTATTCTCCTCCTTTATGCTCCGTGAAACTTCATAGCAGCTGGAATTTCTTTACATCGAATTACATCTACAACAATGTGTTAGTCGATGCGATGAATACACTTCCGTACGGTGCGATTGCGGATTAAATGAAACGCCTTGAGAAAATGCGAAATCTTACTACACGCGGATTGTTTCTACATCGTTAGTGATACTTTATCGAGATTCGCGATACGCACTCTAAGAGCCTGCTACGCTGTAGTATAAATCGGAGAAGTGTGATGTAAGTGCAACAGTTTATCATCCATTCCTGCAGTTATCCGTTATAACGAGCACAGGTTTACACTTTCAGGCCGAGCAACCACGGTCTCAGGATCAAATGACAAGATGCCGCCGCGACATTTCGCATTTTAGCGTCAACAGCGGAGTACACGGTCCATATATCACCTCATACAGCACGTATCGCCTCGTTGGCAGGTTTCTCGTCTACCTCATCCTAGGAACCGCCTCACCTGGCGAGACGGTTACTTAAGAACATCATGCGGAACCACCTAGCGAAGGGGCCCCCGTTGTCCAAGAAGCATTCTCGCCCATCCTCGCAATTCATGCATAAGCTTCCATCTCCATAAAGGAGTTAGTGGTGTCATCCCGGTGGGTACTCATGTTTCATGAGGCTTACCCGCGATACTAAGCTGGCGGCGACCCACATAGTACGCGAGCCAGAACAACGCCTCGGCTAAATAACTCTGCCGAAGCAACCATCCCCTTTCTCCAGCTACCACCGCCTTCCCTACGGAAACTATCCCCGTGCTTCGCAGCCACCCCGCTGCCATGCTGTTCGCCCGTTAACGGTCGTGGTTCCACGCAAATTTAGCCGCGAGTTACAGGACACGCCAAACATTGTCAACCGCCTGACCCAGAACACTATTTTACTACTGGCCGTGATCGCTTTGTTACTACTAGATAAACTGAAATTTTATGTCTGACGCAATAACCACCTGTTTATCCAATCCAAACACTGTCTTTATATCTGGTTTTTTTTTTATCAAATTGAAAAGTTGATCATTATTTCATTAACAATTAAAATGGTGATAAAAAATCATTATTATTTAATTCTATTACATCGAAATATAATATGTTCATTTTTTGTGAAATTTGTTGCGTTATCAAAAATACGTATTATTTATCTTTGCGTGATCTTCGGTTCACGCTATTAGATTATTATTTTATATGCTTTAGCACCGAAAGAAATCGATAATAATTACAAAAGTTTATTACTCTAATTTTAGGAGAATAATTGCGATGTACTCTACTACTATTGCCAATATTCTCTTCTTACTGTCCGTTTACATTGTAACTCGTGCGGTTGCAAGGCAAACGAACAATTTTCTTGATCGAAGATTTTTCCAACCACAAAATTCTATTTTTCTGCAAGGTAACCGAAATAGACACGGAGAACAATCAAATCGCTTTTTGCTACTCTCCAGTCAAACCAACGGTTGCTTTTTGCAAGACTAACCTTTTGGCACAAAAGGATTAGTTTTTCCAGTTGGTGGAGACAGCCGCCTGAGAAAAGAAGAACTTACTAACTTACCATGAAAGAGGTCAAGAGGAAAGATCGATAAGATTATAGAAAAGAATAAGAATGCGTTTCTAATAGTTATCATATATTTCGAGGAACAAATGAGATAAATCTAGATCCTATTACTGTCCAGTAGACAATCCGTTACATTTATCTTTCCCTCATATCGATACCAGTATACTCGAAGCATCGGGACCCATTGCACAATCTCTTACATCACGGACTCGAATACTTGGGCGGATTCTCGACGCGAGCTCACATTTCGAAAAGCTCCTGAGAGAGGATCCTCCATCGCGGACGAGGAGTGAACACTGGCGTGTATATAGGAAGCACGGTATTCGAGTAACGCGCGCCTTACAAATTCTTTCCGAGACTCTCTTTCTCTCCCTTCTCTTATCTCCTCGCCGTTCTGCATCGCGTCTGGGGGCCACCCCGTCCACGTAGCGCATCACCCGTTTATTCGTTCGACGAAAGCGAGAAGCGACCTGCAATCCGACACCGCGGCACAGTACGCTCGGCTTCTCTTTGGCGCGGCATCAGCACGGCGCCTTCCACGAGAGAAGCGTGGCTGAAATACCATCCTGCTACCCGCGCGCTCCGCTGGTATCTCTCGGCAAAGTGAACACGATACCGCTTGTACCTTACGTACTCTTTTCCTCGTTCTCCGCAGAACGATATCGCGCCTTTAACAGTGGTAAAAAGTCAGAGCTGTAAGATCGTCGTTTTTTGTCATCTACGGCGATCGATCTTTCAAGTGAAAAGAAAGAAATAATTTTTAATATTAATATCATTGCTGCACGCAATATTTTATTGATATATTTACACAATTTAAAATAATTCCCTTTATTTCACCTTTCCAAGTGGCAAGCTTATATCGAGAGATTGTTCAACAAACGTGTGGGCACTGGAAAAATTGGAGTTGACTTTTCGCCGGATACACAGTAGATTCGACAAAGAAAAGATAAAATTTTCCGCGTCAAAAATATCTCGTGTTCGAGATCATATCTTTTACAAGTGTACGCGAAGTATTCGCGATCATGTGGCACAACGGAAAAATATTCCGAGAATGTTTCTTGCAAATATCTCTGTGATATTTTCAATGTAATATTTTTCAAATGCGCGTAAAGTAATATCGTCGTACACAGTAATATTTCTTGGCGTTATTTCGTGAACGTATATATGAAAAATAAATATCATAGTGTGAAAAATTTTCGGATTGAGATGCACAATGATTTGTACCTAAAGGAAATATCGCTCGAAACTGCGCATCAATAAAAACCATCATCCTGCATATTACTATGATCAAGAAATATTAAGAAGAGCTTGTATTACATGAAGATTCGCCGGGTAAAGACAAAGTAAACAAAAATTATTCCCCTAACGACTTGCGAGGATCGACGATATGGTCCTCCATGTTTATTAACAGCGCTTTCCTTGCCGAAACTCACCAGTAGGTGGATTTACTCAAGCAAATTACCAGATTCGTAATATCGAGTTAACCCTCCGCTGCCGCGTGAGAAGCGTAGAATGAGGACCGAACGTCCTTTTGCACAACCCAGGGAATTCATGCTGGCTCCCTCATGAATTTCGAAGCAACTCCTGAATCCCGGAGATAAAAATAATTCGAGCCCCGGAGATTACCTCAGCGGAAGGTGCCACTTTGTTTCGTCCTTGTTTCACCTTGATCTCACTCGAAAGATCAACTTTTCAATTAAACTTTCGAGAACACTCCCACAGGAATCGTTCGAATCTTCGACAATTCCATGAGCAAGTGTGCTAAAGCTGAAGAATTCAAAGTCAAAGATTCGTAGTTAGTCGTTACATAAATCATGTAAAAAAATGTATGTAATATTTAGATTAGTTTTACAATATGTATGACATAATTTTCATAAAAATTCATCAGTAAAATAAAAAATAATAGTTTATTTGTATATCTCATTTTTGTTCTGCCGATCAAAATCATGCTGAATTTATTGTACTTCTTGCATTTTAATGTCAGATTTTATTTTGTGATTGAACTGATTAACGTTATCTATGTAACGGTTAACTTCATTTCATTCAAAAGCGTTTTAAAATGGAAGTATTATTAGTTTTATTGATTTTATTAAATTTCTATTTTATTATTGAAATTCTAATTGATAGGACAATTTAATTCAATTTAATTAATATATATATATATATGATTATAATTAAAACTCGCTTTAAACGAACTGTAATTTATTTTAAAATTTATCCTATTTGTATTCTATTTGTAATATTATATATCATCCAACATGAAATTTTTATCTGAAGAATACAAATGCATACATATACACATATAAAATACATATTAAAATATACATAATTCAAAATACACGGCATATAAAATTATATTATTAATATAGACAGATTTCTATCGTAAAATCTCATACGAATTATTTAGAGTGTCTAAATTGTATAAAACCAAATATTTATATAATACATATATTTTTATTATTTTGAGTAAGTATAATAATACATTATCTGAAATATTAAGAATGCCCGTGGCAGCTGTCTGTACGAATCTAGTAGTAAAATATGAATTATATTTTTCTCGTCTGTTTCCTTGCTAATAAATTCGAGCGAATATATTTTCTTTTGGTAGCAACATGCCGTAAACATTTGATACGACGAGAGAAAATAACGAAAACGAATGATGTCATTCATCATTGTAGCTTAATATTAAAAACCTTTCTGTGTTTTATATAATTCGTATTTGTGAAATATGTTGCAATTATTTTTTCATTGTACAACAAAAAATATGAGAAATTTACTTCTTTATATTTAAAGGCGACACATTAACTATTAATTATAATTTCGATTAATTTCAATTATACATATATTTTGAAGATATTAGAAACCTCTGTCAAATCCGAAAAGACATTATGAATAACTCACATTAGTATCGATTATAAGTCTGAAAGTAGTACCGAAAAGTTGGCTTAAGCACATCGTAAAATACTTGATTAAACAGCAAGATGCGGACCTCACCCATTACCTGCACTTTCTTCGCCATTTAACTGACGCTAATTATCAACTATAAACAATTTTAATTTCCTGTGGGTGGTCTAAGAACTTGATTAAGAGCGGAACGGCCTCATGTATATTAATTATTATTTTTATGCGGTCCGTAAACGCATCGCGCCGTTAAAAGTTTTTTTATTAATACGAATTGCTACTCGTAAAGTAGCGGCTACACAAACCAGCTTTTGTGCCTTACGAGTCTTTAATTAAACGGGAGTATCTAAGATGTAGTTCAGTGTTGAATATTAAATGTATTAGACTTTTAATATTTCTCATCTTTTATTCAATAATAAATTTTATTTTTATCGAATATATATTTTAAATATACGAAAAACAAATGATAAAATAAATTGTACATGTACAAGTGTACCTTTTGATGTTAAATAAAATCATTTCAAAAGATAATTAAAAAAATCCTTTTATCCTCTTCTGTTCGTTTTTTTGCGAACAACGATTGTCAAAAAGGCGGGTCAGCTCTGAATTTATAAGATATGGAATCAGTTTATTTTAATAAAAATTAGAATATATGTTAAATCTCAAATCCTCAAAACAGAAATGTTTTCTGCGCTTAGAGAAAAAGCAGCTAGCCGTTGCTGTCTTGAATACCTCCAAGCCAGCGTTATATGCAAATTTGATAGGAATCATTCGAATCCGAATGAAAGAACTTCACTGGTATGTAAAGACTGTAAAGAATATTATTCTCCGCTCGTACACTGAAACAAATGCATGTAATTTTACATAAAAATTACATGTTTATGACTGGAAAATTGCCTAAATATGATTGGAAATTTACAATTTCCAATAAACTTCCAAGCATACTTATGTACCATAATTTAGATAATTTTGTAGTCATATACATGTAATTTCTATGTAAAATTACATGCATTTTTTTCAGTGTAGTGCCGAAGATCGGAAATGTAGTATATTCCTTTCGAAGAATAGAAAATTCCGATGATATCTTTGTTTGAGGTTGCTTTGGAAGAACTGGAAGCCAATTTCCACATCTCGCATGTCTCAACGCACCGACTCTTTCGCCTTGCAGGCGGATTTCATCTTCAGCCGTGGAGAGGGAGAAATAGAGGAGAAGGATCTTTCTCAAACGAGCCGCCAACGTTTACGCTTTTTCCTGCGGCCTCCGCTGGGGCAAGACCGCGAACTTCCGGTCTGGAATTTACCGGAAATAATACTGGCGCGCGCGCGAAGCGACTCGAGCCGAGCCGCCGCGAGTATATGCGGCGCGATAAGGTCTCCCGGCGTCGCGACGCCTCTGTTGCCTCTCTCGTAACTTTTAAACTGCCAAAGCCAACCCGAAGTTTCCGGGGCTTGCACGAGTTCTCTCTCGTCCTGTCTCGTCGTGTCGCGACGCGACGCTTCAACCTGCGACGTTTGCGTCGGTGCAGCCGCGAATAAAACGCCGGAATTGCTCGGTGTGCATTGCGTTTTCGTCTGGAATTTCACGTGAATTTCTACGCGGACATAACGAGTCGTCACTGTACGCTTCCTGACTAAAAAACGCGGACACAATTTCACACTGCACGTGAAGTTGTAAATTGCAACTTGTTTTACGAGGTGTGTCAAATTTCAGCGATTTTCCGATGAAAATTTGACTTGTAAACAATCTCAATAAAGATTTAAATAGACGCTAACCTTTCTACAAATTTGTAAAGTATTGTTTTAGCGAGCTTAAAGTTCTATTAACATTCTTGAAGTTTGATAACGTTAAAATTCCTTAAAATCTTTCTCCCCCCCCTCTCTCTCTCTCTCTCTCTCTCTCTGTCTTTCTATTCTTCTGTTCCCTATCTCTTCAAATTATGTTAAATGTTACTTTCCAACATCGCTATTGAAACGTTGTCGGCGAAACTACAAGAAGGCACGTCTCAAAATCTTCTCTTCTTGAATCGCGGCAAATGTTATTTTGGCATGAAAGCACGAGACGTCACGCAGCGTAAGCAAACGTCGCGCGTTCCGCTCGTCAAGAAGTCGGTATATGTTTAGAAACTCTCAAATTTTGAGTGTATGTCGAGCACCGTTAAATATTATTTCATTGCCAGCATGGAGATCATTCTCAGCGCCACGCAAAAGAGATCTCAACGTCGCCGGATGTCTGAATTCCATGATCTCTGTGTTGAATGAGTGGGTGAATCCGTGCATTATATTTGTTTAAAGATAACTTTCAAGCGTGTCGAACGGAATGCCCGTAAGTGCGAGCGCAAAACAGGGTGCTATGACGGTAAGTGGAAGCTTCGGAAGCGTTAATGGCCGGAATTTCGAAAAGCTCGTTCTTAACTCTAGTCTACGAGGTGACGCACGGAATACAAAATTGATCTTAGCGAGAGATATTAGCACGTTGTTCCTGTATGTAGAAGATGCATTATAATGCTGGGTATTCCTTGGATCGTTTCTCTGACGAATTGTGTACGTATCTACACTTTAAAAAATATTGGTATGGTTTAACATCATGCGGTGTCCATATAATTCTCACTGTATTGGTGTTAATATTGATACCAACGTGATGTGAATTTATAATCCTTATAATATTTATTAGGGATGCACCGGATCGTAAAATTACCGAATACCAGATATCGGATATCCGGACAAAATGTAACAGGGTTATAAATTACAGTGAGAATTATATGGACACCGCATGATGTTAAATCATACCGATATTTTTTAGAGTGTAGATATGATATTAAATCCACATTATATTGGTATTAATATTAATATCAACACAGTGAGAATTTTAAACTTAGAATCTCATAAGGCGCGCCGTACATATTTATATGTGAAGTAAATAACCAACAGGAGATAAATGCCATTAACGGTCTAACTGGATCTTAAGTGCTTGTATAATTCTATATGAATTTATTAGAGTTCGACCGAAACTTATACCGAAACTGAAAACAAACATTCATGACGTGTCAGTTTCAACTGAATCTAGAATTTATACACTACGTGTGTAGTTCTTTAAACTGCGCGCCGAAATGATTTTTCAGTATTGAAACACAAACATAACTAAACTACCGCAGTAATATCACAAGTTAAATTGATTAGCAATTTAACAATTCAATGCTCATAAGCATTTTATAATGCTGAATGACATATTAAAATCTGTAAATAAATAATTTTATTGCGAAAAATATTATCTCAAAAAATATCACCTACAGTGAGACTTATATAGGCATGATTAAATGTTAAATCCACACCGATATTTTTTAGGGTGTAGTCAAATGTGTAGAGTAGTCAAATGTGAAAGAGTATTAAAACAAAAGAAAAGAGAAATGTAATCGAATTTAAAAAATATAATCGAATAAAATGGTACAACGTGTCTATTCGACAGGGCAACTATTGCTTGAGATGTGAGCAGCTTGCACCAACAATTCCATTAAAATTCTACTTCGATAGCTCTTACTTCCTTATTGACCACGACGTCGTCTACGACGCCGCAGTGCTCGTCGCTGTCGGAGAGTTCGTTTAACGACACTCTACCGCAAACTCTACCATGCCAGGCGTTCACTTTACGATCGCTCCACACTTTCCGCTCGTAATTTAAAACGGACGCGGCGCTATTCGTAACAAAGATTCGGCGAACTCACGCACGCGCCGACGTTTTTCCGTGCATCACGGTTTTTGCCACTCGCACCGCACGCTTTAATTAATATTCCGCGTATAACGCGATAGCGCGCAGTTTCAGTGATTTCTGTGCGTTTATATAAACCGACCGTTTACAGCCCGGTCACGCTCTCAATTTCTATACGCGACCGGCCGATTCCGTATCGGCGTTTCAAAAAAAACCCAGCGCCCCCGCGTGGAAAAAGAGACCTCATTATTTTATTTTGAATGTAAGTTTAATAACGAGTTATATGCGGCAGTGATAATAACACTCTCATTTATGCTAACGCGGTTCCTTAACATAATTTTACTTCCTCTGTCGTAGTAATAAATAAATTTAACAATGATTCGCGAAGGGATATGATAATCGGGCTTACATTTATGCTAATGCAGCGCCGTAAATGGTATTTCGGAGGTCTCGCTAGAATTTATTTGTTGTCTCGAGGTAAGGCCGGATCGTGCATTGTGTACTGGATTCTCATGTTTCCCCGCAATATCATCAGCAACGGTACCCCGATGAGGTAGGATTTGTCAAAGCGAGAGCCGCCTCGCAATTCCATTTCCCTTTTCAACTCGGCGAGATATAATCTGTTGTAATTGAAAATTATGCCGCGCGGCTGAGCCTCTCAAGAAACCTGCGGCTCATCCCGTCACTGACGGGGCGTCTGTGATCAGTTTGTTCATAAAAGAAATCGAATAAATTCCACGCGATTCCGCCGTTGGTCGACAAGGCAATAAATAAGTAAGAACCATGAAAATTCGTTCGTAGCTGGCAGCTGCGGGAATATGTTATGCGGTGTCTTTAGAAATTGATTGCGGCACTTCCGCGGAACATGAAACACAGTAGTTCGAAGGAGATTTCGCATGATATATTGTATGACCGCACTACAGGAAAATGAAATATGCATGTGATAATATATCTGCTAATAAAACGCGGCGTGCAAGCTGCTGAGAAAATCCCGCGCTGTAGAGGCATTAAGGCAATACAGGAGGTTAATTAATTAATTACTCGTGCAAAATTAATACCCGCAGACTTCCAGTCGCAAACTTTTTCAGATATAATATATACGGGCCGACAGAAATACTTGGCATTGTTACAATTATCGGCAGATGATGCACAATGCGGATAAATATAAATGTGTTGTCTGAAAAATAAAAATAAAAAATACTACCCAAATGTCCAGAAATATTAAAGTTCATTATTTATACATTCCTTTATCTCATAAGAGTATTACTAATGTAAATTTAATTGTAAAATAATATACTAGTAAAAAGTATAATTGTAAAATTAAATTAAAGTTTTTAAATTTTAATTAAAAATGTTTTAATTTTATATATTCTTTTAATTTAACTTTGAAGTAGTTAGGTGGTTTAAAGATACACAAGTTGGTACATGGAGTATTCAAAACACTATATAAAAAAAATTCTAATTTTATAGTTATACTATTTACTAGTATATTATGTTACAGTTAAATTTATATTAATAATATCCTTATTAGATAAAGGAATGTAAAAATAATAAACTTTACTGATAATGAGACTTCTGGTCATTCGGGAAGTATTTTTCATTTTCCTTTTCTAGTGTGTTTAAAGAAAATTGTACCTGGGGGACTGTGTAGTCACCTACCTACTTAAAATTTAATGTCGTTTTATTATTATAATCTGTATATATTACGTACAGTTACTCGAGAAGAATACCGAATGCGTTCCTTCTATATTTCAACGCACATTGAGATCAACAGATATAGCACGACGATGGTACAGCAATAACCCCAGCCTAACGAGGCATTAAAGGTGCTACGACGTGAAGCTTACGTTTCGCCTTAGAACGAACGGTGACATGCACCCCATTACAAGACTCAGAGCTTATCACGAACCGAGAAACGTGGAACGGGAAGAGTTCCAGTGCCAACGTAGGAGCGGGAAAATCGTCTTTATCCAACCGAAAAGACACAAATCTCATATGTCGCGAGACCTAAGATCCGGTTCCCATTATTTTAGGATTTCGTGTATTACCCATAACGAATAAGTCGCGGATGACAATGGGGAAATCTTGGGACGTCGCGATTTATTATACGAGTTCGATGCCTAGATTTTAAAATATACGCATATTCCATGTTAAACATGACTATAGATCTGTTTTCTGTAGTTGAACTATAGTGTACACTTTTAGAACTTAAAGTAAGAGGTACATATAGGTATATGTTTAATTTGGCGAAAGAAAAAAAGTTCTATAGTGTAAGAATAAAAAACAATACCTTTTTAAGGGGTTATACTACCCAGGCGCACTGAAAAATGAACGTTTTTTTGGGAATTTTTTTCTTGGAAACTATTCAATGGATCATGGAAAATGAAATTTGAGGCTTTATTATACATGTTTTGAGGTATAAAAAAAATTTTTATTATAACTTTTGATACAAAATGGCGTCTTGGCAAGTGGTAAACGGAACATGTGTTTTTTCCGAGGAGCGAATCTGCGTACATCATAACATTCTCCGAACAGCACCTAGAGCAAAAAAAAAA
>NW_017257523.1:1636341-1688105 GCF_001594055.1 Mycetomoellerius zeteki | reverse complement strand
ATTTTTTTTTTGCTCTAGGTGCTGTTCGGAGAATGTTATGATGTACGCAGATTCGCTCCTCGGAAAAAACACATGTTCCGTTTACCACTTGCCAAGACGCCATTTTGTATCAAAAGTTATAATAAAAATTTTTTTTATACCTCAAAACATGTATAATAAAGCCTCAAATTTCATTTTCCATGATCCATTGAATAGTTTCCAAGAAAAAAATTCCCAAAAAAACGTTCATTTTTCAGTGCGCCTGGGTAGTATAACCCCTTAACAGACCTAATATCTTTTTTATTCAATTTTATTTTGACATCGACATTACTTTAATGACTCCACTTTGGATCCACGAGTGACTAGCCATTTAATTGTTCTACGAGGGATGTGAATCATTATTCGATTTATGTTCGCTGAGGATGACTCTAAAGTGAGTCGAAACATACGAATACTTAGAATGTATGCAGTGATTTTATAATTATAATTTCTCAATTTTATAATTATAATTGCTTTTAAAAATATTTCTTATTGCGCGTCACGATCTGCGTTTGTACTTTCATTGGCCTGTCCTTGTTATATTATTTACTTTTATGTTTCTTTCGTAATTCTTTTATTCATTGCAAACGTCTTTGGATGTAAGTTTCAAGGCACGTGTAACACGACTATGCGACGATCAGGCAGAATTGAACCACCAAGTCCTGGCTCGATAATCCTAACAAGTACTCTCCGAGAACTTACAGTAAAATCACGTTCTTGCGCACCCTCATCAGTCGTGCACCAGCAGTACCATCCGTCAGCTTGCTATATACGGCCAGAGATGCGTATAACGAACAAGTTCGCTAAATCTACCAAGGCCAATTTAGCAATTAAAGTACCCAAGGAGAAGAACTAAAACTAACCAGACGAGTCTTCCCCCCTTCTCGGCTATCGCCGCAACCACCGCGACCATCGCCACGAACCACTGTCACCCGAGCGTTAGTACCGGTAAAACCACCCCTCGTAGATTCGCGCGTGCTCGCACAGACCGTGATTCTTGTATGGATGAGGACCATCGGGATTGGTAAGAAGGTTACATTATTGCCGCGTTTCGAGCTTCACGGCTCATAGACCGCCTGAGGTCGCGGCAGTAACTTAGAATAAGTTAGACCAGCCGGTAGTAACGGGCGTGCACGAACCACGACGACGTCGGGGGAGAACAATGGATACGGAGAATACGGGGGTACCATGATAGAGTTATTTCTGTGTTTGGCAATATCTCCGGCCGAGCTTATTCTTATACGCGACGAAGGGAAAAAGATGCGATTGTCTTCGTCACGATACTGGGCACGATCGAATGGAATGGGAGGGAAATATCTTATGGCTTTGGCTTTCAAAGAGTCGCTTGCATTATCTTCCATCTGCAAGCCACCGTATTATTTAGAGGAGATAATTTTGGCGCAACGTTCACATTCTAATGTAACTCATAAATTATTCCATGAGTCTTCAACGTTTCTCTAAGAGCGCAGCCGTAGAGAATGACGCACGTCCAAGATGAGTTCGGGATACTTCTAAAGTACATGCAGATACAATAGCGTCGGCTTAATTATACATCTGGTGCTACCCAGTCATTACAATTCGAAGAACAAAGTTGTACTATTAACTTGGAACCACATACGTAACGTAGGGGAAGTTACGCGATCGCCATATCCGTCATTCGAGTTTCAGGAAGAAATTTCCTCCGTTTCCTTAGTGGATATCACTACTAGAATCCGATCTCTCGCGAAAGTTAGGACCGATAATGTATGCACCGGATTTTCGCGAGTCCGAAGCCAACGATGGGTAAAAAGATTGAAGAGAGAGAGGAAGAAAGCGAGCGCGAAGGGAAGAATATTCCCGATGAAAACATAAAGTTCGAACGTAACCGGGCGAAGAAATAGATCTAAGCGATTCCGAAGTATGACGAATGTACATCACATCAGACAGCAACGGCTTCCGTTCATAAGAGAGAAGAGAGAAAGAAAAGCAGTTTTCTGAACGCGCGATTGCAATAGTTTTTCTCGAGACTTTTGTGTTGGAGTCAGTCACATTAATACGCTTTCTTTTGTAAACTATTCATGCGATATAATCTAATAGGAGTAATAAGTATATGAAGAGCTGTCAAATACAGTCAAAGCTAATGATAACAATAATTATTATTAATAATAAATTCCTAAAATACATTTATCTCAAACAGTGCGCCGCATACTGTCGGCTTTACAACACCATTATTTAAAATCAAAATAGTAATCTTTACAAATTAATTTTGGATTGTCGATTTGATGCTACTAGCACACTTAAAATCCTGTAAAGAACATATTGCGAAAAATATTATCTCAACCAGGAATCGAACCTGAAACCTCCATACTTTCCGGGTGAGTGGTCTTATACCATAAGCTAATATATGACATCAGAGATCCAATATGCAACATATATCGAATCTCGTAAAAAATGACAGTTGGTCATTTACTGTGACGTAAAAGTAAAATGGTTCGCATAACTCATGCTATCGAATAGAATTTTATGTGTATAAGTTATCTATCGCGTGTAGATCATATTTTACACGAGATCATATTTCGAATTAATTAAAAATTAGTGTAACACATGCGGCACGTTACGCGGCAGCTCTCGCTGCGCATTCCTCAAATTATTAATAAAATTTTTCATGAAACGATATAAAAGCGCCAGGATGATTCTAGAAGCTCTGCATGTGCGTGTTCAGCACGCAAGATTCCTCGAAGCGGTTATACGTATATTTTGCAACCCCAAAGTGCCCATCTCGAAATGTCTGTAGATTACGCGCAGACCGTATGGACGGCGAGGGGTCGCCATGGAATTAGCAACCGCACTTCGGACGATAGTTCATTATGCTAATTAAAGTTTGGGCAAATATCTGAGCGTGGCCAGCACGTGCACCCTACCGGTTTGATTTCCATCCCTTTTTCACGTTTTTCTATTTTTGCTGGCTGGCTGCCGCATATCTTAAGCCGGCCAGCAACGTCAGATCCCTTTTCACATTTTTTGTCCAACGTCCCTTGCGGTCACGAGGGTACGTTACATATCGTGCCGATTGGAGCTTTGAAAAAAATTTGGCAAAAGAAAAATGAAAGTGCTTCTATAACATACGTTTTAATATTCTATTATAATTACACTGAAAAAATGTTCTGATTGAACCAACAAAAAGGTCCCACAAAAACAATTTGATCAAATAAAATTTTAAATTATGATAACCAGAAAATCTATTTGGTTTTATTAAAACGCCATTCTTGTTGGGCCTTTCTATTGGTTTAATCACAACATTTTTCTCAGTATAATGAATATGGTCTGGTTTACACCGTGCGCTTAGTCCGCGGCCTATACAATAGGCATCTTTGTTTAACCTACAGGATAAACAAGGACATCTATTATATAGGCCGCGGCCTAAATGTACGGTGTAAACGTAGCCAATGTAAGAATCACTTAATAACTTTTGATATACCTGTAAAAATGATGAAAATTAACTTGAGACACGAAAGGTCCATTGTAGTAAAGGAATATCATCGTTTCAAGGGTTAATATCGACTTTGCGCAATATAACGGAAAATATGGAGAAACGTCGACTGTAAACGCGTTATATAACCGCTCCACTCATCTGTATTCATTTTGTCGCCGATTACTCATCCATGCGAACGCATCTGCGCGCTACGTATCGTGATTGCTTTCGGTATCTGACCCACAAACTTGAAATGAAAATGTATACCGACAATATGAAATGACGTTTCGAACGTTTCTGGCATAGCGGAAGTAATTTCAATGAGCAGGTTTTACGAAATATAATTTTGGCAATAACAAAAAGTCTCTGCGGTATCTGCCATGTCGTGTTTTTTTAATTAACCGATGATCGCGAACCGTTCACGAGCGATGATATTTTTCGGGAAGTAGGCCACGTGCGATCGCGCACATCGCATGCACTCCCGGGAATTCGCGACTGCTCTTTTTATCGAAGCGTAGTGGAGTTCATTACGAGAGCATTATGGTAATCGGGATTGAAATAAGCTGCGAAAGATATCGTTGCACTTGGCGAAAATAAAACGGCTGCGTACGCAGAAAATTGTTCGCGGCCCGCTGCGCGATCAATTGCTCTGCAGCGATTGACCCCGTTTTTAATATAATTCAATTTTCTATACTCCATTATATCGCTATTTTATTTAAGTGAAGTGGAAATTAATCCGATATCTTCGAATTATTTCGAGATTGTTTTATTAGAAAATAAATGCACTGGCATGCACATACGATTCAATCGTTTGCTTCATTTCCAACTACAACCTAACGAAATTTAGTTTAAAACTCTGCCGATTAAGTACAGTTAAATAACAAACACGAGCAGCACAGTCGTTGAGGTACATGAGGTAAAATTTTTATCGTAAGCAAACATACTGTAATCGCCGCGAATTACGAGGCCGTCGGCACAGCCGATTACCATATCGCATTATTAAATTACACACGCGAACCGATGTAAGAGCGAACACGATCGATACGATCCTTTTATCGCATCAATTTTAAAATCTGTTCTAACCACGGGGAATTACTGACACGCCATCGTGTACGATCGTCACGAGGTGAACCATAACGTTAAAAATTGTATCGAAATAAAACGATTTAAAAGCAATAAAAAAAAATTGGCAAAGCATCTAAACAATATTTATGATACAGTCGAGTTGCAATAAACGTCAGTCGGGATTTACGACGAATCGATCGATCGTTCGTAGATCAAGCTTTCCGCGCCTCGATCGAGATTTCTCGCGGCAATTCGCACGTATTACTCGCGCAAACACGCACGTGTACAATGCCCGTGTACCACCTATAACGGTACATAAAGTGAGCTTGCACCCGTTATCGTGCCCGACCTCGTAGTCCTACACCGATCTCATCCCTCGCCGTCGCTGCCGCCTTGCCCCCTTATCGGCTCAACAAATTTAACTTGATTTCCTATACGGACTTTGCGAAGCTCCGGGGAAATACAGAGCCGTACTGCCTGTCTGCGTCTAAACTCGCTTTACGATAAGGGCTAAACCCCCAGCTCCTGCAGCGCAACGGACGACCTCCATTCATCGATGCCGAATCCTCTTGACCCGAACAGACAACTTTTCGTTGTGTGGAATGTCAGGATATCCGCAAAAGTTTTTAAAGTAGCAGGGAATCCCCTTCGTGCAACACAAAGCCGTAGGTGGACCGCAAGAATTTCAGGAACACAGGAAATGCTTTACATGCTTTTGTTCATGAAAAGGTGTGTCATCGGTGTGAAACGAATATTATGCACGGAAAGAACAATTTTGCTGAATTATCTAAAAAGGATCTCGCACTAATTATATGGAAAAAGTGGCTTCGGTCGAATTAATTAAAATTGAGATATTTTGTAGATTATGAGACGTTGATCAAAAATTTTTTTAAGCAGAAAAATGGATAGATTTGGGTATAGCACCATTTAAAAATTGCAATTTTAGGTCTAACTGGACTAAAAAGTATCTTTATGTACTAAACTATTCATTTCTTAGTAACTGTACCTTAATACTTTTATGCACAGAATAATGAAACATATCAATTAACGTAAAACAAAAATTGTTTTACAACATAAGTATGTAGTTTGCAAGTATATATACACATATTGCAAATTGCATAACTTTTTTTAAAGGCAACTATGTGTTTTCTTTACATCAATTGATTCATCTCATTCTGTGTTAAATAAATAAATCAAATAGACATCACATAAAATAACTCCGGCAAATACGCCGCGCTGGGATTTACGCCGCAGAAGTCAGAAAAAATAGAAGGAGTTGGGGGTAATTTTCCCGCAACTACTCTGTTACATGCCTTTATGTTATATTAGTATTGCGTTATGATTTCAGCTTCTTACTGTTAATGTTAATGAAATTATTGTGAGTTGAATCGATTTGTCACTGTAATAAGTAGCACCATCATAAATTATAATCTACATAAAACGATTACTGTAGGGCGTGTAAAAGACTTAGTGATTATTTCGTGACACATACGTGTAGAGGAATAGTAAAGCATGTTGTATAGGAAAATACAAGTGCTTTGCTTTCGTATTCTTTGTTTAGTTTGTTGTCTTGTATATATATCCCACTTGTTTGGGATATACTATTTTTAGCGGACGGGATTTATGAGCATACAAAGTGCGCAAATTGAATTCAGTGCACTAAATGCAATAAACGCATTACATGAAACATGTACCTCATGTCATAAAGCTTGTAATATATGTAGGAAGATTGTAATTATATTATCTATTACTTCATATACATATTTATCATTCTTATTCCTTAATAAAACTTTATAAACGCATTTTATAAGTTATCGTGTCATTTTACGTCTTATTTATGTGCATTGTTTGTAAATTTTTCATGAGCTGTACATACCCCCCTCCCCCTGTGAGTAGCCGTATATCTCACCCCTATGGGATATATGGCAAAAATGCAAGGGTTTCAAAAAGTTCATTTTTTAGTATGAAAAATAAATATATATATATATATATTTCGGATTTCTAATATTTTTTTCATAGTAGTAGACAATACAAAGTTTTTACTGATATAGTTCGTTTAAACATAGTACATAATACTTAATAAATCAAGTTTTTGATAGGTGCGGCGTATATACCGGAGTTACCCTAAATTTTAGACATGAAAAAGCAAAGCGTGATTGTCTTTGAAATGAAGCCAAAAATAAATTCATGCGTCGTAAATCGACACTTTGGTACCACACAGGTGGCTCGTTAACTCATAAGAGCTCATAAATTCGCCACGTGAATGAACAAACGGCGCGGTAATATTGTAATTATCGTCGTCCGTGGTTTGTTGCAGACAAAAATCTCTATGCGCTGCGCTATGTATGGATTTTTCTCGGGCGAGATGAGCACGAGTAAATTCAATCACGAACGGGCACATTCTCTCAGATTCCCGTTACGCCTGTCCATACAACCTTCGCGCACGCTGTAAAACTATACTCCATTACTGGTATATTAAACATCGCGCAGTCGGTCCAGGGATGACGGCTCTCCGGAGGCCCGGATGTCGAGAGTTAGAAAGACAGAGGCGGCGAAAAGAGACGGAACCACGCGCTGGCGTATCGTACACACAGTCTGGCGCATAGTCTGTATAATTCAGTCATATCCATGCTAATCCCACCGGCCGGCTCGCGTTATTCTCCATGATGGATGCACGGCCACCGGAGAATTGCCCTTTTCATTGAAATACAACTAAAATTAAACTCATTTGCCGCCCTCGTGGATTTACGGCGGGGGTGGCGATAGCGTCCCACCCCTAACAGACGCGTGACACTCTACGAACGCGAAAGCGCTTCGAACGTACTTGTGCGTGTGTATATGCCGCGTAATTCTGTGATGTTTGTTTGATAAGTTGTGCGAGTCCCATCGCGTTAGACAATACCCATGAAAATTGGTCGACAAACGGCGATAATTTCGATGATGATATTGTTAACATCATCGCAATAAGTCTTTTTCAGACGACGAAATGGTAAAGGTATATTCACCGTATAAAATAAAAGGATCTTCATTTAAATTTCTCTCTCATATCACGTCGACGAAAAGGAAAAGGAGATAATGTATTCCTCGCCATATGGAAGTCTCTACTGAAATAAGTCCCGAATAGCGTCATTGATCGAAACGAGAGTTCCGTGCCACGTTCCACTGAGAATGTAGCTGGACGTGGAAATCGTAGGCACTTCGTGCGCGAGACGAACGGGAAATGGGATGGTCCACGACGAAAGAAGTAATTCCTGAAGACAGCGAGCTTACGTTCTCAAGCTTCTCAGTTCCCGACAATCTTCCCGGACTGCGAAGGTATTTTCTATCTTGGAAAAATGTTGCTCCTGACCTGCTCACGATGTGAGAATGTCGACTGCGAGCAGTTTCTTCTATACGTTGTAAGATTTTATACTTGCTGTCGAGAATACAAGAGAGTTTAAGTCGATACAAATTTCATTTCGTTTATTATATGTTTCTTAAGATGTTTCTCTGTTGTGCAGAATCTTTCTTTGCACGATTTGGATGTCAGTTTTTCTTTTCAAAGTTAATTATATTATGCGCCGCTTTCCCAAGTTTTCCATTTCTAAATGCTTTTTCATAAATTAATAAAGATAGATGGAAGGATTCTTATCTACGGAAGTAGAACTAACTTCTAGTTTTAAATCTGTTTTGTTTCAAATTAACATGTACATATAACTTTAATATGTATGTATGCTATAACTTTGCAATATAAATCTATATAATGTAATATAAACTAATTAATACGTATATACGATATGTATGTAGTAAACGTTGCTGTTTATATATAAACGTACGGAAGGGTATATTGTACGTTGTACGGAAATCATTTTGCAGGCTGCTGCAATTTGTCGCCTAATACGCGTATAATAGCGCCAATGTGCCGTGTATTGTCTAAATTGTTCCCGTGTGTAAACGAACGCGGCCTAAAACATACCGTGTCTCTCTTCCTCCTCTAGATCATAATCGATATTATTATCGATATTAGCCGCAGTTGGGGTGGCGAATCATCTATTAGGTTTATATAGTATATATAGATGGTAGCTTATTGAATATGGTTCCCCAAGAAATATAAAAGGTAAGCCAGCCAGACAATCTCACCGGATGGAGATATTACGGCAGATGTAACGGGTATTTATTCGACAGATGTGTCGATATTTTCTCATGGAAAGTGCAAAGGGCCGGGGAGGAAACATGCTAGGCAATATCGTCGCAAGACGCTATGTGTCGTCCAAGAGGTTTCACTTAGCTTCCGAAAAATGAGGACAAAGAGACATTCGAGCGATCGTATCGGGACATTCAACCGATCGTTCCCCGCTCGATTCAATTCGATCAGTATCTATGCGCTAATAAACGACAAAAACGGCCTCAAAGCACGCTTCTAGCTCTAATGAAACTTCCATCGCACACAACACTTCGCTACTTTGCCCTTGCATTTCGTTTTTCTCGACCCGATTTTTAGACCCACTCGCACAATTTATTTTCCGTACTTTTTCGAGTGACATTATTACGCCCAGAAGTGTGCGTCTGTGTGTAATCGCGCGCCCCAATTGCAGTATTTCTAAGAAGTTTCGCGCGAGAAAGAAGTCATAATGAAATTTCAATGTTCCGGCGCAGTCACTTTTACATAAGTTCCGGCAAAGTACCATCGAAGATACGAACACTGCCGCTAACTTGGAGAAATGTTGCTCGAAAGATCTACCCCTTGTGGAAGCGAAATTGGAAAATCGGAAGGGGCTGATTGATTGAATGACTGCTCGCGGCACTGTCAAAGGAACCTAATCTGCATTTCGTACGACTCTGGCGGCAAACTATACTGGAAAATTTCGAATTCGACGAAGCAAAGAGTGGGTGAATGGCACTCACGGAAGTGGCCCAGTTTTCCCTTTCAGATATCGACGAACCGTGTTCGAAACTGGCTTAGTGCGATTGTCGAGATATTTCAAGCCCCTGCAAAACCATAAACGAAAGAGCGGGAGCGACAAGAAGAGAAAAGGAAGACACGATGTACTCTTGATTTATTACGAAAGAGATCAACCTTTTCAGCTTATACTTGCGGTTCTTCCTTAATCGATATGCAGGATCCTTTGGTTAAACAACGAAAGTTCTTGGAAGCTCAAGTCCTACAGCACGTCCGCGATTTTAATCCTCGACACATCGAAAGTTTTCCTAAGAACATCAACGAAGACTGAACAAGCGAGCGTCGAAGTATCTAACAGAAACAAAGTGCCGAGATTTAATTCTCCGATCGAGGGTCTTCCGCCTGGCGAGGCGTGGCGAGGGACATCGAACGGGAGCAGGAAAACGGAAAGAGAATTTTATTGGGAGGGTACACCACATGGAAGCATCTCGGCGAAGAATTCGTTAGGGTCCCCGCGATCTCTGTGGCGTGTGTGCGCACACACGTGTACGGAGCCGACGCGCCCACAGGCAAATATATACGCGGACCCTCCTCTTTCGTGAAATAGCCACTCGGCCATGACGTTTTAAACGGCTTCCAAACGAAGTTTGGCTCCGAAAGCACGGCACGTACAAACGTGTGTGCGAGGGCGCTTACACGGCGCGAAGATCAGGCAACGCCTCTTTCGATTACCCCGAGGGCTACGAAACAAATCAAGCGGATGAATACGCGCGGATATTCAGGTGCATTTCCCACGGGTGGGATGCAGCCGGTCGAGTACCTCCGGCCGGAGAAGTATTCCTTTGTGCGTCGGGACTACCGGATCGCCTAGGACAAGAATCTATTGCACTCTCAACATGTACCGTAGTTCCGTGATTGAAAAAGCGTAATCGAAGAAGCGAATCTTTCTACTCGCGAAAGCAAGACTAGTATATCGCGAGACAAATCGATGTATCAAAACCGATATATCGAAATCTTAATTAAAAATTGATTATTATATTCGTTACGACGCTTATTAAAGTTTTGATTACGATTTTAAATTATACCTTCCTCAAAAGTTAAATGACTACTTAAAGTACATAAATCACTAAAATACGTACGTAAGATTTTTATCTATTTATCTACATATTACATAAAGATATGGATAGAATATGTATGAAAAATTCAGATCTGTTAGCTGTCACTCTATAAATTCGTATCAATTATTAAACACATCGATTATTAGTAAGAGTCTAAAATCACTAACTGGTTTTATGATGAACAAGTTTTCAGCATAATAAAACGGAGATTAAATTTAATTTCCTTTAATACTAATCCTTTTTAGCGAAATGGAAATACGAGAAACGCGTCAAACCACTGAATTCCCTTGAATATTCAGCTGCATTTACCTCAAAGTGAATGTAGATGGTAAGCTCTAGAGGAGAAATATTCCTTTGTTAAGATGATAGCCATGTATTCGGGCTGTTGAATTGGTGGAATATGAGTGTGCTCGAGGAATATACATGCTTACACATCAATTTGAACGAATAAATTATCTATCACGTTAAACGAGAGCTTTACGAATTGCAGTCATCTCGCGTTTACAGACATATTTGGTATATTACTGTAAGAAATTATTACGATATGAAATTATTAAGATATGATAAACGCGATAAAAATAAATCGTTGTAAATGTATAATTCTATCATCTTCATCCAACAACACGGCAATACATTTTTCTTCCATCAGGAATAAAGTCAAAGATCTTATTTGACATTTTTATCTCGTCTTTTGTATTCCGTACAAGTATACATAAAGAGCAAGATTGCGTTACGTATTTATATGCGTACAGTATGCGAACCGCAATGAGAGTGCAAGCTGCTTTGCAAAAGATAGAAATATTCCTTTGTCAGATGACACGCTCTGTTACGCGCATGTAACACATCGCCTCGGGCTGTATTCCAAAAATGTATACGTTTCAATTTCAGTCACGCGGAGATGCGACTTATACACAGTTATATCGCAGATCTATACGCTGGAAAATGTATTAAGCTATCATGTCATCGATATAAACAGTAAAAATCTATTTTCTTTAACTTATCCCAACAATGTCCTTATATTTTTATAGTGTAATACAAGCTATTGCTGCACATGCAATAATACTTTCATCCAATGTCTCGTTCTTTCATAACTAGCGTTACGTAAGCTCGATGATTAAAAAAGTGAAAGAACAACAATTATGAAGGTAGATGTAACTAGAAAAATGATATTTACAAATATATCTACGCAATCTAAAGTATTTTATCCTTTCAATGGGCAGATGGAATAGAGATGGCCACGGCAGGAATATTTTTCTTTAAAATCTTGTTCCGGAAAAAGAGAATAAAAAGTGCTCAGAAGTATTAAAGTTCTTTATTTTTATATTTCTTTATTTTCTCTTTATTTTTATTTTCTCATAAGGGTATAACTGTTGTATGTAAATTTAATAATACACTAATAGGTATAATTATAAAGATAAACCGTTTTTGTAAGTTCTGAGCATTCTACCTATCAATTTGTGTGTATTTTTAAACCACCTACCTATTTTAAAGATTAAAAACAAAGAGTAAAAAAAAGATTTGTTCTCTCGGTTTTAAATGGCTACGTAAGAGAAAATTGTACATCAAAGTGATTCCTTCGCGGGGAAAAAGATTCTTTGGTATAGACAATAGCCAGGAGTTCGCGGCAATGCATCCGTAAAGTACATATAAGGCTTGTCTCAAAGTCTACGAAAGCAAAGTGTATCCGACGCCGCGGGCGTCCTGTCAAATATATACGTTTCAATTCCTACTATGAAACTGCATTTCACAACCGCAAGTCGCATGCACCTGACGCGTTATACGTCATTCTACACGTATATAATGTATGCAATACACTCGAATATTAATGCCTGTAATGTGCCACGATGATTGAATCGCAAGGTAAATCACATTTGAGAGCTGTGCTTTAAGGCAAAAATTTTCATCTGCAAAACGCGATACGAGTTTTCAATTAGGAAACTTATTCGATATTGAAATTCGATTAAATAACTTAATTGATTAATTGACATATCTTTGCAAAAGAGAGATATATGCATTATCAATTGCGAAATGTAATAGTAGTGAAAATATTTCTTTATCACATCAGAACAGTACGATCTATCTGAGCGTTTTTTTTTTGTATATTCATATGGTGACCTGATGCATCACAGTGATATATCCCATTTCAATTAATCAATGAACATATATCGCTGTCACTGGCATAACGTTTGAGCGCGTGACTGCGGTAAAAGTTAAATTCGTACAGGAAAAATATCACGTCCCATTTCTGTAATCGATGCCATTAGTAACGAGCGAAATTGCGCAAAAATTGTGTTTTCTCCCTCCCCTCCCCTTCGTTAATTTTCTCCCGAAATCAATTAATCGCGAACTCTTGAGCGAGAGATGCGAATCGATTCGATCCTTTCATCTCGTGTCGGACAACTGCGAAACTAACGCAAAGAGAGAAATGCGGAGAACGCGCAGTTAACCGTCCTGAAACGATTAACTGCAATTTTCGTGATCCACCGTAAAATGCGGAAAATCTCGTGACTCCTTGCAATTACGGCGACACAGAGAAAGGATTTAGCGGGAAATAGAGGCGCAACTACCATTTAAAAGCGATATCCCTCAAAGAGTGCAGGCGGGTTTTTCGCGAGACATAAACCGCGCCGAAACGACGCGGGCTCGAATGAATTATCAGTTACTGCTGGCTCCAGTGTGAGGGAAAGGGCGACGGTGGAGAAAGGTTAAGCTGTCGCTTGACGTACGAGGCTAATGAAAGCTTAGCCCTGTAATACAATCTGACGGAAAGCAAGCCGGCCGTCTGACGTGATAGGTCAGTCGAGGCTGGTCTGAGTTTGTGCGCGCCGGGAAGACAAGTGGATTACTCGTGACTCTGGGGATGGCGGCCATATAACGGATGATCTTCGACTCTCCTTTTGATTTTGTTACCCTTCTTCAACGCCGAGTGCCGACCTATCGCGCCTGGATATTCCCCGCCGTCAATGTCCAGCTACTTTTAGTCTTTTCCTCCCTTCGATCCAGGAATGGCGCGCGACGGTTATTGCCGTGGACGATTTGTCTCGTTCGTGTCTCGAGACCGGGGTCTCGACCCCTCTCGCAGAGAAGTCGAGATCACGACGTTGACGGAGAACGGTGACCAGTAATTATCTATATTCACTTTAGCTCAATCTGTATTTTCCTTATAATATAATTCTTTAGCTCGCAAACTCACTGTAAATAGTATTTAGTTTCAGGTTCAGGTTTGGGTGGCATTATTATTATTATTATTATTATTAATTCGCGCGATCGTAATTGATATGATGCGGGTTGAAATATTATATCTTCTGCTCAAGCAACTGTAGGTATTTAAAATGCTGCACGAAAGTAAATTAATTACCGGCCATATCGTCGCTATGGTATTTCGTAAATAAGATTGGATTACATCGCGGAAATATTACAGAAAACTACTCGTTTTTCAACCGCCGGTCTAGATCGCACTAGCGAATCTGAGTTATATGTCACATGCGAGAATTTTGAAACCGCCCTCGTATTTCACGCGACGCAGAAGAGCGCGTGGTTTCCATCTTTTTTTCCTTTTCTACTCTCCTCACTTTCTCGTTCTCCGCGGAAACACGCACCGCAATTCTTCCGTGCGGAGCAGTTTTTTTTTTCCCTCAGCAATACAGCTTTCCGGCTGCGTGATATCGACTCCCCGTTACTTAATTCCATTCGGCACGACACTTCGCTGTTCCTAGAAGCGTTTAGACATCGCGATCGATTGGACGAGTGAGGCAGAGTCGGTACCGCCATTGTTCAAAAGTCGTGTTACTCTGGCAGCAATGCGATATGCGTCTGTGTACCCCGTATGCGCGCACGGCGGACTTCCCTTGTTCCCGATGGGAAAAATACAGCCGCGCACGACATGAGCTTAGATCGCTATCCAGTTTGGCGAATTAGATCCTTCATTGGAATTGACATGTTCGCAGTGGCTTGGTCGGTTTACTTTAGTAGAATTCATTTTTATCTACTCGATATTATCATGCGCTTCGCAGTATTACGGAATACTCTTGGCACTCATTTGAATTTAATACATTTCAATTGTTAAAAAAAATATTTCTCACAATTGGTTGCGTTCCAAGATCGAAAAAAATTTCGGTCCGCAGTTTGCAAAATAAGATATGTAGGTAATAAAATTCATACAGAAATATTTAAACACTAATATTCGCTTTGACCGAATATAGGAATTCTTTTATTTAATTAGAGAAAATATATTCTCGCAAATTGTATAGTTTTATAAATAAAGATGAAAAGATGGTTGGCACGCGGGACAAAAGTGATTTCTCAAACACGCACATACAGAACGATTGTGCGCGCCAATCCATCTGGTAGATATTAACAACGTAAAATAGCTAGTTTGCAAGTAAAATCATATTCACGGTCGGCAGTTTCATCTTGGAAGCACTGACAACGATTGGTTTGATGTCGGACAGGGTGGATAGGCAAATAATTGGTTTTATCTGACTGTACCGACCCGGGTAGGCATAATGAAAATGAGAGGTCGGCACGCGAGCGAGCGTTACACTCGCGCAGCAGCAGCCGGCAGCAGTAACAGCTTTTAGCAGCCACTCGGTCTGCACGATATTACTATTTGCACAAAATTACGCTGGGCACAAGATTGCCGCACTTATGAACACTCGATCAACTGACGCGACCAACCGACGTCGCTCGAAACAATCGCGTGTATTCGTCCCGCGAACCTCGCGAGCTACTCGCCGCCCTTATAGGTTCACTTTTTTCCCTCTTCTTTTTTTTTAATACGTGAGACGATACGTGACCGGCACTGCGATAATAATCGACTGTAGCAGATGAAAACTGCGACCATAGTTTTCGAGCGAATCGATGTTTGAATTGATATAAAAAAATTGTATTCTAATCTACAGCTTGTATTTTTCATTTCAGTAATAAGTTTTTTTTTTTCCAGATATCGCGTACCGTGATTTTGTTGAAAAATTTTTCTGCCGTTATATTTAGTACGTTGTATTCATAAGACTTCGATAGTTCTTGTTTTCCTGTGATTAATAGAGCGATTTCATTTGCTTATTACACGAATTTACATTCCGCTGTTAACAAACTACATTACAAACTGCATTATTACAAACAAGCGCTTCTAACAATAAGCTCAAATTAATATTGTTCACGAAACCGAATTGCGGTTGCCGTCTATGAATGTTTACGTTAAGAGTTATTTAAAATATGCGCTGTAACACACGAGATAACGCATATCGTAGGGCGTATCTCGCATCTGTGCTGATTAATGTGGCACATGTAAAGTTTCGACAACGCTCGAATCTGCATATCCACGTTACGTCGTAACTTTCTAGGGGAAGGATTAAATATGGCCACGCGTCGCTGCGCGCAGTCGAATGCACACATTTCGAACTGTTGCATACTAATTTGCATACTATCAAACTCTCGACGGGGACCAAATTGAATGATCCGTCAACTGCGGAACTTATGGCTGAGGGACACAACGCCGATTCGCGTTAAGCTCCGAAATCTCTTCGGTGCATTTAATTACCGACGTAATCTGTCGAAGTCGACAAAATCGACATTACACTAATTATCCGGGACCACGAACGTGATTTTTTTTCCTCTGTAAGAAAGCTGATGACGTTCAGGTTGGGAGACCCGGGTCGTCGGGTGGCCGGCTGACGGGGAAATGTGATAGATGACGAAGCCTTCGTCTGTCCGACGGCGGAACGAAGAAGTAGGTCTCATTTGCTTCACTGGCCGTTCCGAGAACCATCCATCATAGCGTAAGAAAGTGGTGAGTTGCCTTCCGTGTATGAATATTCACGAGAGTGCAAAACAAAGGCTGCAAAGAGACTACAAGGATAGCCGTAGGGCGAAAATCTATTTAATGGCTTTAATCCTTTCAGGTGGATAAATCTTCGATTCGCCGATTTAATTGCTATCCTGCCGCTCGTGCTTATTTTTATGCGAAATTTTTTCCGCTAAATAATAATTCAGATTGATATTCAACTTGCTCTCTCTCTCTCCCTCCCTCCTTCTCCCCCCTCTCTCTCTACGATCTCTATTCATTTCCTTTCGGAAATTATAAAACAATATACTCGATAATTATGTAATCAAGAATGATCATGGATTTATGTAGGTGCAGTTTGATTCATTGAACTCCATTGGGCCGTATAATGAAACACGGTTGCATAAACTCGACTGTAACGAAAATTGATTAATTAAGTATCTTGCTAAATTCAGCCGGTAATTCCAGGTTAATGCATACCATAATGCTAAGGCCATTGTTCGTACGTACACCGTCGCCCCGAACGATACGCCGCATTATACGGGGTAATGACGAGAGAAATATGGTTATTTTCGGTCCAATGGGTGAGCGTGCTTCCATAGTTTATTGCGTTTTCTATCTGAAGTATGCCATCTTTATTACGTTATCGCTCGCGCTGCGTGCCGAGCGCCAGTTTATGCCGACAGATCTGGCTCCTGATATACGTTATAAGAACAATAATTAGCAGTTTCTTTTTCAATTTTAATACAGCGCTAATCAGCCATGTACAAAGTCTAGACATGGATAAGATACTATTAAAGAGACCGGGAGTTTGCGTAATTTGAACATTTCGTTGTGTATTTGATGTTTTGTTTTTAGGAAATTTGGAAATAATAAACGACGTGGAAAAATACAATTGCACGAAGAATAGGTGACATCCAATTTTCTCACTGAATCCACTTGGGTCCACTAAACCCACTTGATCGACACGAAAACTGAGCCATAGTTGCGGATGTTCACCAATATCTTGTCGATTGTTCCAATAGAAGAGTTCTTCTCTCGGGAGTTCTTTTCACGACGGAGTCCATTTATTAACGTCATTAACATCATTTATATTTTTCGATCATTCAGATAGTTAATGAGAATGAGAATATCGATAAGAGTATATGACGCTGAATGTTTAAATTCATTCGTGTGGGATTGCTTGAGTCAATTCATATTCAAAACTGTTTAATACGTCTGCACAAAAATTGAATCGTAAACATCATTCACGGCGATAAATGCACATAATTTTGTCCGGGGCCGATCAATCAATCAGCTGCAAGTTGTGAATGGCGAGGTTGAAAAAAATCGTTGAAATAAATCTATAAATCTCTATATACATTTCGCTCTCTTCTCTTATCGAGTGGAACGACTGCGCCTTGAATCGCGTTGGCGTGGAAAGCCGGAGTGATGGATGGCGGCTAGTTATAACGGCGTTTTTATTAATTAGAGCGTATATATCTAATATATAATATTATATATATGAAATAAAGAGAAGATACGTGCACTTTCGCACTCCCGGCGGACATTAATATTCAGAGCGGCTCTAACTGTTATTTTGTGCCCCGTTTTTATGTTCCACGGAATCGGACGGGGAATATTCAATATATTATTGCCAGGCGTCGCGCCGCCACCGGGGTGCCTGCCTGTCTCAATATTTTATTGAAATATATATCGCAATATACCACGTCGAGCGGCGGTGTCGTGGCACGGCCCGCCGCGCCGATTCGCGGATGTGTTTTGGGCGGAGGTGTTTAAATTCTCATTGAGGCTCATAATGTCACCGCCGTTAAATCGTCGCGACAGGAACTACAACAGGAAGGCGCGCGAGCGTGGTGTATATTATTTCTCTTTGTCCCGCGGGCGATACGCTCAAATTTACACGGCTGTTATAACACGGTGTACATAACGTGTATACATATAAGGTATTTCTACATCTCTATTTGGCGAATGCTTTCGGATTTAGCGAAAATAAATGTAACAACTAATCGATTTTTTCTTAATATTCGTTATTAATACTAAAAAAAAAAAAATTATGCCACAATCACAAAAATAGAAAATATGTAAAGACAATTTTTGAAAAACAGTGATGATTAATATAATTTAATTATGCAATCGTTTCTCATCGTTTTTGCGTAAAGTTTAGCAATGAAGCTTTGCCTACGTCGTATTTTCCATGGGACCAACCGGCCCTGTACGCACATGGCTTTAACACACGCACGCAGTTCGGGAAATGCCGAAATAGCAGTACGCTAAAAAACGCTGACACTGACAGCTTAAGAGCACGCAGCGAACGTATCTCACGTTCCTTCCGACTGCACGACTCGTTCTCGTGAAATCACATGCGCCTTTCTCTCTATTGCGTCCCTACTGGCGCAACTCTTTGCAATCGATATACCCTACATTTTTGTATTTTTATATCTCGCTGTGTCCCATCCCTGATAAGTTTCGTCAGCCACCTCGAGAACTCGAGGTGGTCTCACACATGACATTTTCGTATAGAATACGAGGGATGAAAATTGGATGTGCCGAAATTCAAGAGACGAGGCGCGATACAAATGCGAAATACCTATACTTCATTCCGTATAGACAGCGTGACGAATTTTCCTTGTGCATTCAGTTTATGCGTGTAATTCAGAAAGCACCGTCGTGTTTGCACGGTACAATTAATATTTCCACGTCCAGAGTTGCGGTTACTAGGCAACGTGATGCGTCGCACCGCCGCGCGTTGTATATATAACGGTCGTAGTCGCATTTGCGACAAATGCATATAATTCGTCGCTCGTTAGTGTAACGAACTTCTCGTTGAATGCTTCGACAAATTCGAGCATTATGTTCGCGGGCGATTGTGCTGCGGTGGCAATCAATATCTCGCGCGGAAAGGCTTTAGAAGGGGCACGCTATGCTGGGATCGAAGCGGAGAACGTCGAAACGGTGCCAGATTTAAAGATTTCCTCGTGGAAACAATGAACAAAAATCATATCGATACAATGAAAGAGCAATTTTGCTCAAGAATCTAAAAATTTAGGTAGGTACAGATCTGAAAAATAATTTTGCAGAGCCATCAAAACAATTAGGAAGGACAACAAAATTGGTTGCTAGAATATCAAAATATTTTGCAGCATTACTCATCATATTTATACTCTAAATTTCTTGCTGTGAAATCTCATTCCAAGAGAGTGAAAATGCAACCTTCCTTGAAAAAAAGTGAAAACATTTCACTTCTTGAAAAAAAAATTACGATGTTTACTCTTTTCAGAGTGAAATTTCACTTTTTGGGAGTGAGATTTTACTCCTTTGAAGTAAAAATTCACTCTAAAAAGAGTGAAAATTGTCACTCTTTTTGAAGAAGTAAAATATTTTCACTTTTTTTCAAGGGTGATTATATTTTCACTTTCTTGGAGTGAGATTTCACTATAAGAAATTTAGAGTGTAAAATTCCTGCAAAATTATTTTGATGGTCCAACAAAATTATTTTCACATTTGTATCTGGCCAAATTTTTAGATTCTTCAGCAAAATTGCTCTTTCAGTGATAGTAGACGACAATAAGAAGCTATTATGCAAGAAGGCTATGCACCGTTTGCGCAACGGTGAAACTGTCCGCATGAAGCTTCAATGCTTCAGCTTCGAACAAGAATCAATGTTACGATCGAATTGCATTGTTCTCGATCTGCAATTCCCCGTGAGATCTCTTCAAGCAACTGTATTATCTCATTCTGAAAATAATCACGGAGAGTACACGTCACGGCATTACAAGTACATGAAAATGCGCTTAACTGTGCTCATCAAAAATGCAAGAAATGCAAGAAATGCTAGAAATCCTAATCACGTTGAAATCAGATTGTCACGCGACTACGACGTGACAATCTGATCTCTTTCAACGCGGTTTATCATTATGAGGCAAATTAGCGAATCATTAGCAACAGCCGGGATAATAACCTTGGCGTAATTTCACGGCATATTATAGTTTCATGTTTTCCAGTATATAGCATTTGTATATAGGTTTTCCTTTTCACTATACGCGGTATCGTCCTATCGTGACAAGAGTTTCATGTCACTCGTGCGGGATATACACTGACCGCCCGTAAAAAAAATAAAAAAAAAAAAGAAAAACGATCGTTCCGGGGGGCCCGTAAAATCGACCGTAAAATATTTAACGTCGACCCTACGCTTCGCGCTTATTCGTTCGAACGCACGCGGATGCGTGTTTTCGTTACCGCCATAGCACACGATAAGATCATATAAATGTTCAAGATACGTCGATAACGTATCGGAAATCAAAACGTTCGTTCGGTCGAGATCACGAGACAGGCGAGCTGCGTGATATCATTGTACTATTCCGTTGCTCGTAAGAAGAAACAATCCATTTTAAAAATACATAAATATTCATAGGACTTATATCCAGTCGTATCAGAACCATTTTACTGTTAAAAGATATTGGAAAATTCCACCTCGCGATTGCCTTATTTGCCTCAGTATTTGAATGCGTTACCGCGTAACGTTTATTCGCCCGGTCAATGTCACATTACCTGTCTCATTTTCGTGTGACCCCCCTCTCGCTAAAGACAGAAAGATTTCCATATAATATCCGCGAGGGGAACTGTTCCGGAATGAAATGGGGATGGATTTCGATGTTACCGCGCCTCGCCGGGATGTATCTGTCTCAGTGCGATGGATGATTGCCGCCGCGCGTCATTATTCATTCATCAAATGAAAAAGCAATGGCACTTGCCGGTTCGTGGATATTTCAGACGCTTCGCGCTAAAGTCAGCCCGCGCAGCGAGGGTCGTATCCCCTGGGACAAGAGGTAACACCGAGCGAGTTGCGTGAACCCCCATCACGAAAATTCCATGGGTTTCCCATAAAACTAAAGCGCTCTTGCGTGTAATGGACTCGACATTTGGAATGTTACGAGCAACAGGGAATTGAAATGACCTACCGAATTTGACTGCATGAATAAAAATTAAACGAATAGTATCGGAGAAAATAGAAATGCATTCAAGTAATAGAATAGAATCGTAAATTTGTTTTCTAGTCAGCCTTATAAAGGTGTATTAATTTATTAATTACGTATAATACATTTATTTACTAATTACTTAATTACTAATTTATTAATTACGTATAATACATTTATTTACTGTGAAGTAATCATAACAACATTATTAATATTTTTTTATACAATGCTGTTTACAATATAATTGTTTTTATGTAATAACGTGAAATCTTTGTTTTAAAATGCAAATATATTTAATTGCATATTGCATAATGCATATTTTATGCACATTTGTAGTAAGAGTGGGAAGATATTGTATGTCCACGATAACTGTCCATCTACAGATAACTTTTTAATTTATTGTTGATCAAGCTACGTTTCATTAACGACATTTAAAAAGCCGATAATGATCCGTTCGGAACGACGTTCCGTTTTCATTGTCGATATTAAATGATATCGCTTTGTCGTGTGTGATTCGTGTCACTAGCCTTTTGCGGCGCGCATAAATTGCGTTTCGATAACAACACAGAATTAACTCTATCTCGTCTCCGCGTTTATCACTGCGCACCGCTGATAGAAGCCATCGATCCGCTCGAATCGCGGATAACGAACACATCATCACAATCAATGTCATTGTCGTGAGTTTTATGCACTCTAACTCTTAATAACACAATATCTGTTCGTCAGTCGATCCTATTACCGATGCGCGCAAATGATAACGCATGGAGGCGACCTCGATATCGCGTACCGTGAATGTGTAATGAATTTGTCGTGTTCAAAGACGTGGAAGTTAATTAGAATTTTGGTCGCGGACGAGCAATTTCCCGGATTACAATTCGCTAAAAGAACTGAAATTGTTTATCGAGATTTTCACAGAATGTGGAGATAATGCGTCAGAAATGCGCCAAACCAATTGCACGAAAGAGTAATTATACATATTTTGCACAAATGGAAAGTTAATTTAGCATTCTTTTCGGCAAAGCATGGTTCTCAATAATATTAACATGCGGGTAATGCGACATTTTTGATCGCCATCAATTTACGTGCCGCATATAATATTCACGCTCGTACTGCACTTCAGATTGAAATTTGTGTTAAATAAAGCATTTAGAAATTTTGGTCCACATTCAAATGTGCAACTTCTACGATACAGATTATTTTTGGCAAAATTAATCATGATCAATCGTTCAATTTGACAGACTGTAATTTACTGTAATAGGGTCACGTATATTTTGGACGAAATAGTATTGTAGCATAAATTATTATAATACATAACATTTTGATTTTAATTTTTCCACATACATAATACGACTACATACATGTAATTTAAAACAATTACAGCCTAATGGCCACCAATACTCATTGTAGCATACAATTTTCCATTATTATTAATAAGATTGATATTCGTACATTCGCATGTTTCACACAATGCTTTATATTTTGCGGGTCCTTTCATCGACGGAAATCGCATGCAAATTATTAAGTACCTATATTTACACACAAATCTTCTAAATTGACGATTTCCATTTCTCTACTTTTCCGACGATTTTTCTGATTTTGTCGCAGGAGACCGAGGTTCGATTTGTATTTTTCATCGTGAATCCTAGCTTCTTAGCCGCGAGCCCGCTTTCACGATGCGCTTAAGCGCGCAAACTGTCGCCGTCTTGCGGCGGTAATTCAAACTTGCACGAGACATTAGGTTGTACCGGAGTAATAAAATCTCCATTTCCCGCAGGACGCAGTCAAGTCGGGCGGTATGCATATTTAATGCCGAGACGGCACGTCGAAGGAACGAAAGACTCTCGCCAACTACGGTGCCTCGTCCCACCTCGTCCCGTGTCTTTCTAAGCTCCTTCTCTATCCTGGCCTTTCCTGCCTCTCCTTGGATTAATGCCACGTTCACAGTACTCGACGTTGCAAGCCCCACGACGACGGTAATTCCCCGTGTAACTGGGCGATTATGAAGTAAAGCGAAATTTTCAACTGGCGAAAATGCCTGCCTTTCTTTTTCTCTTTACTTACTTCTCTCTTTTTCTTTCATTTTATCTATCTTTCGATTGAGCGACTGCATATTCTTCAATGCTAATCCATATTACTTCAATAAAAAAAAAAACGATACAGAAGATAGTTCAACTTGTATAAACGTCAAATCCAACAGCTAAATTTCAAGCTCAGTACACTCTATATGCAAATGCGACAGGTTCTAAATAGAACGTTAACCTACGTCTGTAGGGGGACAAGTTTAATATTACTTCTCTAATATAAGACAGATGACCTCATGTCTTTATTAAATATAATTAGTAATCTATCACAAGACATTTGAACTTTAAGAAACCGCAAAATAATACGACAGCTATCCAAAATAGAAATCACGATAGAGAGTTGCGCTCTTGCGCAAACTGGGCCATCGGTATATTGTACCCGTCTACCTCTGGCCTTCTATCGAAGCACCGAGCTAGCATTCTCGAACGAGAGTTACCGATTTTACTGGCGTGTAAATCCCAATCCGTAGCGTGACGCCCGCAAGTCCGTTACACGTTACATATGTAACAGAAGCTCGCCCGCGGATGTACATTTCACTTATAGCTCGACGTAAAACTTGGCATACCTCCATCTCTTTTTTTACTACCTCTGACTCGGATCTACGTTAACTGCGATCGCGCAGCAGTATTGGGCAGTGCTTGAACAAACATACAAACGTAATGCTGACAGAAGAACAAAATGGTCGTTGCTCGTGATTCTCATTTGGTCGAAAATCCGTGTGCGCGTTTATAGGGCACACTACACTGTCGTGACGCAAGACGTCAACCGTGTTTTATGCCTTACAAAACTAATTAGCGATAGCCGCGTGGTGTCGCAATGCGCTCAATTATGCGCGATAACGCGGATTCGTACTGCAGAATATCTCTTGTCTTCACGCGCACGGCAGCACGAAACTTTATGACAATCATGCGTTTTGCGTACGTGTGCTACAAAGTAGCAAGCTTAATTAGTGCTTCGTTCTAAATTTAGTACATCTTCTTAATAAACACTGAAAAAATAGTTGAAATATTCAAAAGCAAATGTTACTTTTCTTTGACGTTTATTGGTTATGAAAAAATTTGACTTGATTGATTGATTACAAAAAAATTTGATGACCAAATATTTATTTCTGTGAAATATATATCTAATTTTTCTTATTAATTACAAAAAATAAAATAGATAATTTATTTGTTAGAGAGAAATAAAATTTTATTTTATCGTAAAATTTTATTTTTACTTAAGGATTTATTTCAGTGAAATAAATATATCCCACAAATAAATTTTTATCTTTTTCTTACTGTGGAAATAAATGTTTTAATAGCTTAACGTTTTATCAGTAAATGTTGCTCTTCAAACGAAATCGTCTTTTTTAAAAAAAAAAGATATAAACAGAACCATCGTTTTAAATTCAATTTTCTTAGTCATAAGGCATTATCGTTTAGTTATAATTCTTATTCACTCGGTGCCTCGGTCGTAAAAAAAATCAATGCGTCTTTATGGGATCTCATCGATTTTGAGCCGCGTGATTCGGTCGTAAAGCTTTTATATATGCGATGCTGCATCGCGAGAGAAGTGTTGCAAGTCGCTTCCCAAGAAAATCGAAGACAAGAGGCATACTGGATCGGCGTGGTTCTACCTTCGCGCGAGACACCACCCTCTTTCGTCGCCTCGAAGTGCTTGTGTGTGCTCAAGCATATTGCCGGCGTGCATAAAGTATATTTAGGTAAGTATATATACAGACGCGCGCACGCGACAACAGCGCGAGAATATAATGCGATCGACGCGAGAACGGCGTCGAGAACAAGAGAACATAGACAAAATATTATTGCTGGACGGGGGTGGACGGGGGTTGAAGAGCTGCGCTGTTGCTATTTTTCGAGTACCCTCTAACTGTTGTCGAACTACTTGTGATAGCGACGATCGACGTTCGTAACTACCTGACGCGAATCGAAAAGCACGGTATCAGTCTGCGCTAACTTTTTTTTGCGGTCGCTCGTGAGTACTCGAATAGTCTTCCGCGTTACTTTCTGAGGGTAAACGTGGGGACGAGGAAATCGATTTTGCGGTGGATTTAAGCGATTGAAAGTCGCGGTTGGCTTCGATTATAACGTCTCTGTGATTTGAAAGCCTTACAGATATTCGATGAAAAATTATTTTCATATGTTCGGTAAAATAGGTTCTTTCTTTAGAAAGATAAAAAGAACTCGATGCGGGAAATAAGATATGATGTTGTTATTCGCTCGGTGCCTCGGAGAAGAAACGAAACTCTTTTAGAATAATTAAGATCAGAATTTTACTTTATCAGTGCAAAAATATCTAATAATAATTTCGATAATAGTCTTTATATAATTATTTAGATTATATATATATATATATTATTTGTTTTATTTGTTCAAAAAAGAGCCTAAACTCCTCTTTTTTGAATAGTTTTCAAATTTAAGATAGTTTCTATTGAACTACAGTAAATATTTAACACGTTTTAATTAGAGAATTTATTAAAATTATTAAAATTTAAAAACACTTAGTTTATTGTGTTTAGGACAATAAATGAAACTCATCACTTTTAATGCAGCCTTCGAATTAGGATACGTTGACCTACATGTCGCAAAGCTGCTCGATGAACATTAATGCTTACGTTATGTCAGTACAGTTCGGTCGTTGAAGTGCATCGTAAATTTACCGTAACGACCATGTCGGTGCTCGCTCAAAACAAATTGATATTTACAGCGCCTCTCGAGAAAGAAAACAACCATTTTCGCGACAATTCCCGACGAGAAGGATAGCTGTTTTCTTACTGGATAAATAATCCATAGATATATAATGTGATTAATTAGACAGATGACAGAATTCCTGTCAATAAATCGCCCAGATAAAACTGCAATAGTCGACTTTAAAACCCAAGTATTCATATTTATCATAAAGCTACAAGATATGAAAGCCGCCTGCCTTCAAGATTCTATGCGTATAAGATTATTACTAATCTTGTTGCTAGATAAAGATTATGGCAAGCAAAGGTTAAAGTCGTGGTGAGTCCTTTACTTGCTAAGACCACTATAGTATCGTTTAAGGCAATTTACCAGAAGGAACTTTAAGGCACAAAGCGAACAATGCTTTTGAGAGATACAGTGGAGAGTGCCGGGAAGGTTGCCTCCGTTGGCGATCAGTGCGCTTCGTGCACTGGAACGCTTTTTAGTTCCTTTCGTACAAGAGCTAATTAAACGTATTTGCCACACATTATGTACAAACTAATCGACGAAACATCTAACGGAAAAAAAACTTGGAAAAAAATTGTTATTTTCCACGAATCTGGGTGCAAAAATTAATAATTTTGACGATTACGAGACTCAGAATATTTCTGTAAAATATTCTAAAAAAGCATATTAAGAAAATTGCGCATGGCGTATATATTCTATGAAATAGCCTAGACGTATATTCTGCATAGATTTCAATTTCTCGAGAAAAGGGAGAGATAAACTAGGCGCGATACGCGTGCGAGCGCGCGCGCGATTGAAAGGAAGGAATCTTCCTGCGAATTTCGCCGTCCTTGCAAACGAGGGGTACGCGTACATCGGGGCCGACTATGTGTCCCATGCGGGCGTTTATGGAAATATAATTCGTTGCTGTCGTATCCTTTATTCATAAGTTGCAGCGTCGGTAGAGAAAGCGATCCGCGCTCGCGCTCTCGCTCAGGAACGGTGTGTTTGAGCACACCGAAAAGTAGACTTGCCACAGCGCAAAGGCACCTACCAAAACACTCACCCTGCACCAGTCAGTTGCATTTCCCAGTTGGCTGACTATACGTCGCGAATACATATGCAGCTTGCATGCAGTCAAGCGTGCGAGACGCATATACAGGATTTCAGAAACATGACGCACCTCTGCAGCTTGTATTTTTGCAAGGAACGCCGCAAAATAAGACGCCGATTTCGAGCATGCTTCTCTCGAGTACAGCGAGTGCGAAAAAACCAATTAATCTTATGTCCATGCTGGCTCTTACAAATTATATGTACGGGTCTCTAATAAGGAAACGGTCGGAATTGTCCCTCCAATTTTGATGAGCGTTGAATATAAACAAAAAATATTAGATATATTTTTTTATCTGTTTATACCTCAAGGTTCAAAAATTAAAATAACTCTCAGGTAAATTAAAAAAATTTTACAGTTTCAAAGAATGCGAATACACCGTTATTAAGAGTATAAAATACCATAAAACTTTCGTATAAAACATTTTTTTTCACATAACTCATAGTTTCGAAGATATTCGCTGAAAATGAAAAAAAATCCGTTATTTTCGAGAGATCGATGTAAAAAAATATGGTCTAATATTTTTTTATGCTTTGCAAATATATCCAAAGCCCATGAAAATCGGTGAGCGATTCTGAAGTTATCTTATAAGTATAATAATTTCCTTTTATTTTTCGTGTAAACTTCTCATGAAACGATCAGTTATAGGCAATAAACAAAAATTGATATAATTCATTTCTCTTACTGTAATGTATACGCGACCGCAAATTAGGCTGCTTCTCGACACCAGAGATAGCATTTCTGCTCAACGATTACACGAGAATGCATCCATGTGCGGTTTCCAGAAGATGCGCCAGGGTTTCGTTGTATTCACGCATAGCAGGAGCAGCGGTTCGCGCATCTTAACTCTAAGCTAAATCCCGCATCTTCCATTTCGCAGACTTGGTTGTTGTTAATCAGAGCAGGGAAAACGTAACGTTTAAACGAACTGAATTTGAAACCATAACATAACAGCGCAAATCTCGCAAAGTGGACATCGATAAACGTTTACGAATTCTTAAAAGAAATAATAAGACATACGCAGTCTTACATTTAAAAAATGTACTTAATTTTAATAAATATTTATTTGAATAATACGAACTAAATATCTACTAAACATTTAATTAAATACATTTAACTAAATATATATAATAAATGTAAACATATATCTATTTGATACTATTAATTTTTACACTAAGAAAAAAAATTTGTTCAACGAACTAAAACACATTTAGTTGTTTGCAGATTTGATTAATTCAATCAATTTTATTTAATTGAATTTAATCGTCTGCTTAACAAACTGTTCAATGATTAAATAAAATTTTTGAATTAACTAAATCTGCAAACAACTAAATATGTTTATTTAGTTGAACAAATTTTTTTTTCAGCGTATCATTTTTTATTGAGCATATATTTATTTAGTGTAAGTAAAGTTTTATTTAGTTAGTGTTAGTATCATTTAAACAAATTTAATAAAATTTAGTAAATTTTAATTCAATGTATAGCGAATTCGGTTATTTACATTATACTAGATTAATACATACTAAAAGCTGCAACATGAAATTAGCAAAGTTATATGTGAAAGCGTATGAATATTTTGAACGATTCAATGTCCAATAATGATTGGAATTGTCACATTATTTAGTAGACTATACATGTATTATATAATTGTAGAAGTTAATTATATTATGCCACTGCATTTAGATACTTTATATATAAAGCAGCCTTTAATGTGTACTGATCCAATATAATGCGAGTGATCGAATTCACTATTAGTTATACTATATGGTCTCAAATTCACTATTAGTTATAATATGTTTCAAAGACAGCTGTTTCGATTCCGACGTATTATATTTTGATAGTGTTATTTTCTTGCTTTCAAAATCAACAAAACATACAAATCATTTAGATATCAATCAGTAGGCGATAAGATTAATAGCATTCACGTGGCATTCCAGAGGGGGGGGGGGGTAATTTGCAATTAATATCATTCAATATCAATATCATTCTGAAATTAACTATAAGTTGAATGATGAAAAGACACGCGAGACAGGTAGTTAGATAATTTGTAATTAATATCGCATAGGCCTGCGGGTAATAATTATTCTCCTCGAATTTTACCCGCTATATATGTATATGTACGCATATACCACCACTCATCAATATGATCAAACTGCGCGTGGACCACTTTGCAAGCATTGGCACTGTCCCGTCGTTAGATTTTGCTTCTGTCCCGTTACCATTTGTGCGTGCGAACCAGCACAATGTGTTCGTCGCGTCGCGTTATTTACCTCTATTATTTGCGACTCGTCGCTCTCGTTACCGGCTGCGCGGTTGTCGTTTTCGTAGGTTCTTTTACTCGTACTCGACCATTCGATGCCTCTTAGCGCGTACAACGTAAAAGGGAAACCAGGGACGGAAATTTATCACCTGCGAACAGCAGGTTATCACCTAGAAAGCGGATTTTTCGGAACAGTTACGGGGTAGAAAAAGAGTGCACGGAACCACCTTGTGGTTCGCGCGTTAATGGCGGCAACCTGCGGCCGGCGGATGGAAAGCGAACGAGAGTGAAACCACACATAGGGGGAATCGTGAACGGGAGAAGAAGGCAAAGCGGTAGAAAACGAGAGAGAAAGGGATTCGTGGGAAGGCGCGTGAGAGGATGGTGCGCTCAAAAAGAACGGGCGGAAAAGACTAACGAAGAACAAAAGGGTGCTACAAACGGGATGCCACATCGAGAAAACAAGGTGCTGTTATAATAGTCACAAGGCAGAACAGAAAAGGCGCTGGTGAGCGAAGCAAGGGAGAGAAAAACGAGGCGCCGTTTTCGTAAGTAAGGCACTCATTTGAAGAACGAAGCCATGGCGAGATGAAGTCTCGCCCAGCCATCGTAACCGTCTAATTATCCGGCAGATACTCTTTCTGACCTACACTTAACAACCCTCTTGGTAAACTTTTTAATTACTCTCCCCACCAGATCCGCTTCTCCACCCTCGCGTCGTATCGCCCTCCTTGGCATAACGTCTCTAATCTACGATGAATATTTACCGGCGCTACTAAATTAGTCAGCAACGTATTCCCCTCCATGCCTGCCTGCTGTGTTATTATTACAGTGAAAGGAATCTTTAAACGAAGGTTCGCCGCTTCAATTTCAATTTTGGCATTCCACAGACGAGAATTCGCACTAATGTCATGCCATTTTCAGCTTCCTCAGAGAAATTGTTACGACGAAATTGTAGCTATTTCAGTTCACCTCAACGAATGTATATAAGATACGTACATGAAAATATTCCAGAAATAGTTTTAATTATTTATTAATAATGCATCGAGTTTCTAATTTCGTCTTCTAGATATAAACTGCCATTTATTATATCGAAAATAAAAATTAATGCTAAAAATATGCCCAAGTAGCAAGGAGACGTTTTAATGAAATCTTATTGATATTAAAGATGCCATTAAGACATTGAGATCACCTTCCCATTTTGATAGCTAAATAAAGAAAATAATTGTATTGGACCATCACAATAATCATAAATAATTATGGTATATAGGACACTCAAACTGATTGCTGAAATACCAAAACTTTTTGCAGCATTGCTCATCATATTTGAGATTTTTATATAATTATTTTGATTGATCCAACAAAATTATTTTCAAATTTATATCTAGCTAAATGTTTAAATATTTCAGTAAAATCATTTTTTCGATGTACAGCTTTTGTTAACAATTACAATAATTATAATATAATGTTATATGTCGGGAATCGTAAATTATTCAAATATCTTCAAAAAGGGATGAACGACCTTTTTTCGCAAGTTATAATGCACGGCACGGACAGTACGCAATCCACGACGTTTTCACTTCATTCTCTTCTTTTCATATTCCTACGATACTATAACAGATATTATCGAGAACTCCCAACTGACGATGGTAAGCAACCGTCTAGTGATAGCTCTCTGTGTGGGAAATACCATTACGAGAGCCGAACCCAGGCCCAACCCCGCATCTTCCGCAACACCCTTGTTGCCGCCCCGGTTTCCTTACCACCTTCGGCCTCCGACGAGAGAACGCGCGGGTTATATTACAGCCCATAGTGGTAACCTTAGCCGGCATGCACTTAGAAACCCCCTTCTCGTCGTCGCCGACTCCTCGAACGTCCCAGCATCCCTTTAGGAAAGTATTTTTGACGATGTTACTTCTTGACGAACACAGAAGAAACCACTGACCTGCCGTCCCTTCGCCTACCTTATACTCACAGGGATAAGTGGATCTCGCTCATAAGCGTTGCCACGAGGATGCCGGCGCATGAGATGATTCAATTTGATTATCGGCTTAGAGAGAAAAGTTGCATCGCCTCTAATGCGTCGCCACGAGACCATGTGTCAGGAAGAATATTCTCTTAGCGGAAGATCCTAAACGTATTGTCTTCCCCTCCAGTGAGTCATGTATACGATAGGCAATGGGGAACGCGTTCGTGTATCGTGAATTTACAGAAAGTATGCAACATTATATGAATAGCCAAGTAAAAAAAATATACCTAAAAATTTTTTAAATGAGATATTAAAATTTAGATTCTTAACATCCTGGGGGGAGGATTACAAACATGACTGATTTAAACTAAAAGTAGTTATAAAATCAAGGAAAGAAAAGTGGATGAAGTTGCGAAAAAAAAAAAGTTAAATCCCTATTTTGTACTCTGATTAAACTACTAATGCTTCTATTTTTATTTATTATCTTTTAAGAAACTTACTTTGCCCATTTTTCTTCTGTGATCAATATTTGACTTTCATTTAAATTTGACGTAAATATAAAAAAATAAAAGATTGTATTTGTATTTCCAATAAATAATTAAATATGGTGATTTGTAATATCATGCAATCTATATAATTTTTTTTATAAATAGGATAATATATAAATATTTTAAAATTTTATTTCAATACACTGTAAAAGATAAGATGTTAATTTTAATTTAAAGATGTATAATGAACCTTTTGAGACATGCGACACTGTTAATTAACATTTTTATGTTTTAATTTTAACATTTTTGCATGTCTCAGAAAATCTACTATCTCTTTGAGTTAAAATTAATATTTTATTTTTTACAGTGTATTCTATTCCAAGATTTAAATATTTGTGCAAGTGTTTTTACATCAATACTTTCAATAATTCCTAAATCTTTTCTTTAGCTGCAAAAATAGTCAAGTGCATTGTATTTTAATAAATAGAAATTATAATATATTAGAGTAAAAAGGCTCGTTTAATTTGCATAAAATTATATTTCTATTGATGGCATGTTATACACGTTTTGTTACCTAAACTAATAAATTTTTCTTAATTAAAAAAAAATTTTCATTGATAGCTCGAATGAGAAAATTGTACAAGTTTTTTCACTTTCACCAAAAAAGATTTCAAGTACAAATAACTATTTTTACGCAATTAGGCTACTCACATATAAACCATATAATTCTGTTTGGTGTTGAAATATGTTCACCATTATTCGACATGTCTATATATCTCTGCTACATATTGTCTGGATTATCGAGAATCAAAGAATCAAGCAGAAAGGAGAGCAGAAATCACGGAACTAAGAACGCGATAAAGGTTGGCTACTTGAACCGCCACAAAGACACGTCGCATACCCGTGGTATTGCCTCGAACTTGAGTCATATCTTTTCTAGTTCTCGACTGTACGAGAAGAATTCAACGGCAGGAATGGCTCGTCGAAGAGCAAAGGGTAGCGAAAGGGAGGCGGACTAACGGAGATATCCCGACAAGGCTCTTGCTTGAGAGAGACACCGGTAAATTGGATTACGGTCTTCTCTCTGTTTCCATCCCCTCCGGACCTCACTTAAGATCGTTCTCCCTCGTCCGCTCGTCTACTTCTACCGTAAAATTAATATCCGAAGATGAAAGAAGTGGTGCCGTGGATCTGGTGAGCGCCGCGCCGGTTCACCCTTCTCTATTCTTCCCGCTTCGTTTTCGATCTTCATCTATCTTATTCTTTCTCGTACTTCTCCTTTCTCTTTTTCTCTCTCATCTCTCTTGACATTGTATGAAATAATCCCCCAAATTTGACAGTCTAATATCCTCTGACATTGAAAGTTAATCCTAAAATCGCTGCACTCAAGACTAGGCGAGAGAAAAGAATACGAAGATTGCATAAGAAACGAAAACGCAGAGGACTTAAATAAAAAGGAGAAACGAACGGCCATTTTGCGCGGACCAACAAGCAATTACGGCAAGGAGAAGTGAGACTTCGGCAACTCGACAATTTATTTCGGAGCTAAAACTTTTCGCCGCATATTCGAGAACTCTACGTTATGGTTAGATCGTAAATTGCGTAAATTTGCCAAGCGAATTTGTCGGATATTTATCGTAGTTATCGATTCGAGCCCCATGCTGTTTTCGCCTCATTCATTCTATTCTCTTCTTTTTTTTTTGGTCTGCAATGCGAGCGATACGAGCGTCTATGTGCAAAAGAAAAAATTCGCCAAATTTTCCTCGACTCAATGACGTCGTTGTCAGAAACCGTAGAAGAGAAGGTGGTATATTATGGCCAGTATAGATATCATGGTCCTTCTTAATATCTTCGTTAAATGGCGAATTCTAACGATTTCTTATTATTTGTTCAGTATCTTTACACTATGACGCTAATATATCAGTATACAATAGTTAATATTTATTATAACGCATTTTTACTTTCAAGTATTTCGTTTATAAGATACATTTTAGTATTTAATTACACATACTTTCCGTTCTTCTTAAACTTAAGCGTATTATTACACGAATAAATGTTTATTTGCGTTGTTTGTACTTATCATTTTATTTAGTTGTATACATTTCGAGTTATGCAAAATTAAATAACATAGCATGTTGTTAATGTAGTTCTCCTAAGCGTGCTAATTACTGACGACCTCATTTTCAAGTTTTCATATCAAAATAATTACTCCATAAATCAATCGTAATTTAACTGTTAACCTCATAGTTTATATTACTATATAAATATTTAGTACAGAGCAGTCTATATGCGAAAGAAGTTATGTATATGTATTACATTTGCATACATTTTGCAATATCCTACAGTTTTGTTAATTTTGTAATCAAATACTATTTTTTAAACAATGTTTTAAATCTATTTTAGTGAAAAGCCATATTACTACTTTTGTTTCTCTTCGAGCCATGTCGCCATATTTTTATAAATAGTGTTCTAAATAATATATGCTTCTCATAATTTTTAATCTAGAATCGATTGAATAACGCTTTGACGAATGTAATCGTTAAGTTTAAAATGTAAATATTGATTAAATAAGTTATTGTACGAAATGTAAATAGGGTGCCACAATATCACCTTCTCGTGCGAACATATACGCGTCATACGGGAATAATATTGAGCACATATGTCGCCGCCTGCCGAAACGGTTCTTAGACTTAATTAAATCGCAATGAATGAGCGCTGTTGAGCTTATTCTAAAATCTGAATTTAATGTCATGCGGCCGAATCATAATCTAAAATTTACCGACAAATTTATATTGCGTCGACACACAAAATATAACAGCCTTCATCGTAAAGCATACGAAATGTATAATATTTATTCAATGGTCCGTCGCACGGAATATCTTCGTCGTATACAACCAAACTGGAGAAACAAGATGCATGCGGTAAATCCTATAATCCGAGCTGGGTCACGAATAATATCGCTACCAAACACGCTCCGCACCAATATTAGCGATAGCTTTCGATAAAAAAAAACTTATTTCGTTGCACGTTACAGGGGTATTTGTAATTGTTATGCACTGTTAAATATTAAAGAAGCAATGGCAACCCAACTCCTTGAATTAAATATTTTGTTATTTTTAATTTCCATGAGTGTTAAAATGTAAATCAATCCATTTCTATGGTTATTTCTATTAACGTAAATAACGTCTATATTAATGTATGCACTTAGTAAATAATAAACTAAATATATTTGAGTTAAATTTAATACATTTCCTTGAGTTAAATTGTTTAATTCCATTGTTTTAATCAAATTAACGACATATTGGGTAAGAATAGTGGCGATTTATAGAAATTAAAACTAATTCAAATTGGATATAATTTGAATAATAGATATGTGAATGTAAATGTGACACTGGCTTAACCTAATTCCTCACCGATGATAAGTGTTACATGACTAGATCCTTCGACTAGATCCACTTATACTTCTGCTTTCGAAACGGTTGCTTCTTGCCAGGAGGCAACGGAGGGAGAGTAAAGTACGAGCGCGTGTATATCCATGTATGTACACGAGAAACTTGCCATCTTTCGGACAGCGTATCTTTCAAATAAACTTCTATTTGCCGAGCATCGTTCCGGAGAATTGGGGATTATTGGATTCTCGTTAGAGTGGCTAGCGGGCGTCTCACCGAAATCCAGAAGCGGCTTTTCACGGTGCTACGAGGGGGTCTTCGGAATCACGGAAGAAGGGTGGTTTATTGGTGGGCGGTGGTTGAAGAGGGGTAACTTCGTAAGACGCGTCCTATCCGCTCGAGCCCTTCGGGAGGGGGTCGAGATTGGGAAGAGAAGGGGGAGAATGCTGGTGCACGATCCTGGGCGGCTCTTATCGATCGGTCGCCGCCGGTGCGATAATGGCTAGAATAATTACCAGAATAATTAGGACGCGGCGATGAGAGGTATTGAGAATCGCTGGAGCGCGCGCGATCGCTAGCTAAGGCCGACAATTCCTAATGCAAGCACCACCGACTGCGTAATTCGTCGTCGGCGTCGACATTCTCATCTTTTAGCGGCTTCTATCGAAAACCCTTCAGTGCTACGAGACCGGGCACTTCTAATCCGCCGCGCATTGATTATACCGATCGCATTCGAGTTCGACGATGCCGCTTTCCAGGATAATTAGGGCGCGAGAAGCACCGTTCGAGCAGTTTGCGGAATTAACTCGGCGAAAGCATTTGCTCCAACGGTGCTTCAAGCGATCGCTCATTTTCACTATGCAAAGGAAGAATAAAAGATCTCTGTACGTGTCCCCATTAAGAGACAGCGAAAACAAATTTTCTTTATTTAAAATAAAATTTGTTCAGTGCTGTCACATGCTAATTTTAAAAAAGTAGGTGTTCCGTATTTAAAAATACGAAAGTTGAACAAGTGCTCAGAATATCTATCAAAAAGTTTTCAATTTTACATGAAATAAACGATTTTACTGAAGTATTCAAAAATTTACTTAGATACAGACCTGAAAATAATTTTGATAGACCATTAAAAGTTATATATAGGAATCTCATGCATGATGAGCAATGCTACAAAAAGTTGTCTATCAGTTTGAGCGTTTTACATAATTATTTTAATGGTTCAATAAATTTATTTTCAGATCATCTAACTAAATTTTTAGAAATTTCAGCAAAACCATCTTTTCCACGTGTAGTTATGTTTTTTACTAAACATTATGCTATAATTAAATTTACATTAGTTATATTCTTCTAATTAGAGGAATATAAACGTAATGAATTTTAAAGCAAAACTTTTTATTTTCCTTTTCCAGAACAAGATTTTAAAGAAAAGTCTCTGGAGTGTTGTGGCCAACCACCTACTTGAGGATTAATTTAAAGATTAATTTTGTCATTGCATAAATTAAACCGGTCCCTCGGTATATCTTATGTAGAGTAAAAATATGTTAATCACGGAACGTATTATACGACACAGTATACGAACGCGCGCGTTACGAGTCGCGAGCTTAAAGGTTTTCATATCGCTGGTGAAAATTAAAGGAACGTCCTTGCCAATGCCTGCCTCAGCAATATGTGGCGTCAATAACGCGACGGAGGCGCGATATGGCGCTCTTTCCGTCTCGAACACATTTCCAATTCAAGTATCGCGCGTTCCTTTCACGATCGCATCTAACTTCTGCGATCCGTTTCCACCTTCTTTTCCATTGGGGTACGCTATTATATTCATGCGCGAGAGCTCGCGCGACCGAAGCACACCGTCTTCGGTTTCGCCAACTTTCGAACGAATTAATCACCTCACGCGCCTCACCGCCACTACCACGAATTTAGGACGCGGAGCACATAGGGGTTGCGAGGACGACGGAGACGGAGGGAAGGTGGTAGTAGAGGTACGTGCCAGGTCTTTCCTCGTATGGTCTATAAATGGCGCACACTGATCCGGGAATGCATTAACAAGTTCGGCGTTATCAATTCCTGCATAATACCGCGCGGGAGAGAAGCGTTCGCTCGGCCCAACTTCTCCAGTCGTTCGCGCGTACGAAATAGTTTCGCCTCGGACGTGCTCCGTGAATACCAACGTACACGACGGAACGTATATGCATGCGCGACGTTTTCGAGCGTGCGTGTTTCGCACCGAGGTATCCGCCAACGCATACCATAGTTGCCATGTGTTCGCGTCGCGTCGGAGATGCTGCCCCTTTAGCCAAGGTGGAAGCGTGAAAGTAGCGATTACGCAGGTGTACATATACATACATCGTGAATGGCATACAGGGACCAGTCGCGTGCGACACACACACACGCACACAATCGGCCTCGTTGCACCGGCCTATTTAGACGGCAGACGCGCATTCGCGTCTGAGACTAAGTACGTGACACATAATTCAACCAACTCCATAACCAAGTTTCGAGTTATACCGGTCCCCGACCTATTCCCGGTCTTACTCCTTTAGTCGTATCTCGCCCTCTCGATTTCTCTCCGGTATGAATCGCTACCAATAACACCGCACCTCCTCCGGGCTCTGCTTACTCGTGCGATGTATGTTTGAAGGAAGGTGTGCAGAAAGTTTCCTTTGAATCATTGGCGAGACATCGAGGATGCGAGCTATTAGCTCCAGGATAGGTTAGACGACTCAGTATTACGTAAAAGCATCATTGACGTAGCTCAAAAGTCTAATTGTAATGGTCCAAAACTTCACGGTGGAATGAAAATATCGGTATAAAGCTGCTGCAAAAATACGAAAAGAAGATCTTTCGTATTTATATATTTTAATATGTTTAAATAAAAAATGGAAAGTTTTTCAAGTTCGCATAAGTTGAATACTTTTCTTAAAAATTCACTATATTTTAGAAATTTCTAATTGTATTCGATGAATTAAGCGTTTATATTTTATTTAATAAATTTTATAGTTGTTTTAATTATATATTTAAATTTAATTCAATGACTATAATTTCACTTACTGAGGCATACTTTTATTGCCAATTATTACATTCTTTTGTTATCGAGAGTCTTTGTGCAATTTGTTTGTATTTAAATTTTATGTTATTTTAGAAGGTCTAGTTAAGACATTCGTTAAGAAGATATTGCGAAATTCGCGATCATAACGTAAACACGCTTTAAGGCTCGATCGAGGATTACGAGAGATATACCGAGCAATTTCTCGGAATGGATTATGAAACGTATACTGCAGGTAATGCCCGCTTAAGCCCCTCCGCAAATAACGAATATACAAGGCATCGCGTTTTCCGTGTGCGCGCGGTTTTGCTAGCAATACAGGCGCCTCGCCCGCGGCGTCGCTCGCGAATCGGTCGCCTGATATTCGCTGACGAAACGAATTGCGCTCGCTCGTCTCTTTAACCAGTTTCTCGCAGTCCTGTCACGACTGAAATCGAGTCACGAGTGGAGCGTGTACATGGTCCTCGATTTAAGGAGCACTGCTGTAAACGCGGCCGACTGGAAGATTTCTAGGGCGACAAGTCGTATCCTCTCGTTGCGGAAATCTCGTAAGAACGGTACTCGTTCCTCTTATTGCGAAACGTGCTCTATCTTCTTAAATATATACATTAAATATATTTAATTTTAATTCAGTCTATCATCTATCAGGGTTGTCGCAAATTCCTCCTAAAATTCAACAACTTTTCCGTAAACGTATATTAGACTTCTTTAAAGTCAAGAATTTTAATTTTTCAAAAAAATTTTATAAAATTCCCTGACTTTTCCCTGATTTCCCTATTGTTTCGAATTTCCCTGACAATTTCCTGATTTCTCTGATTTTCAGTTTTGTAGTAATTCTGTCTACCATAAGCTGTTATGATAATTATTATGCAAATATTGAGTGGACAATGAAATCTCTAGAACCTCAATCAATCGACATAAAAATTATCGAAATATTTGAATCATCAGACGTAATAAAGTAAATGAGTACGCGGGTCGCTTTGACGAGCGCAGACGAAACCACCGTATCACTATCAATAAAGGCAACCGATTGCAGAATACGTGCAGTAAATCCTTCCTAGCGACGACGAGGGAGACGACGCCGGGAAATCTTCTCTACTCACGAGATAAAAGCTCCTCTCGTAGAGCGCCCGGCCGTCGATTTATGCGCGAATATATTCGAATGAGCGCAAACACAGTCTAGCAATAACTTCGAACGTAAAATTGATATCCGCCATCAATCTGAGCCGCGAGAGCGACAGATGGATGCGCGAACGGTAGACAGAGGAAGATAAAACGGGAAAGTTTCATGAAGCAACGTTTATCGCGTGGCGTCTGTTTTCGTTGGCCGTCATAGTATCTGCGAAGAAGAAAGCCTACGAAAAGACAACGGTAGTAGTTCATAAAATCGTCAAAATCGCCTTCCGTTAGTTTATACGCCATTATTATTCTTTTTTTTTCTTTTAACCGTCGCCTACCGACCCTCCCTCGTTCGCCGAAGAAAAATGAGCGACTCGAAGTCGAAACTTTTCATCGAAAAGAACGGCAAGCGGGAATGAAAGGACGGAGGATGTAAGGTGAAGACAATCGCACGAAAGAAACTGTCGATTTCCTGTCCTTCGAGTTCTGGGTACGCGAAGCGTTGAGGAAGCAGCCCCCAGAATTGCGAGCAGCGCTTCACATAATCCCGCGGTAATGGCTTTCGATAGTTACGATTGCTCCGATAATTGCAACGACGATCGTGCCGCATTTTTCACGAGTTCGAGTTACTGAAGACAACTGCACAACGTTGCGGGCCTTTGTAAGAATACATCGCACGCTCGCCTGCGCGGAAACTTTTTTGCCTGATTTGTGTCCGCTCTAATAAATAAAAAATCCGATTACGCACTTAAATGCATTTACTCTAGTTGCAAAGAGATAATTCAAGAACAAGCTCCTTTACTAGCGGTACATTTATTTGCATTTCATTGAACTTTCTAACTTAAATTATTTGATGATTAATGATTAATGTTAAACATTACTTTTCAACTTCAATTATTTGATGTTTAATAATTAAATATTACAATGTATTTAATAATTTAAAAATTACAAAATTAATTATGATTACACAGGTACACAAAACAAAATTTAATGTTTAATCCAGAAATTAGACCATGGTACTTTTATGTATTTTGACACTTTGAAACCGAATTCGATGTCCAAATTGCTCCATCACGTTGTATAGTTAGCCCCACAACATTAAAAAAAAAATTAAAGTTCTATAGCTCATTCGATTGCTCATCATACGCATGTATTTCAAATTTCCATTTGCACATAATTTCTAGTAAAAAAATTATTCAAAAAATAAATAAAGTTGTTCAATATTAAATTGTTTTCAGATCTATATCTATAAGCTAAATTTTGAAATATTTCAATAAAATTGTTCTTTTCGTGTGGAAAATCGAGTTATTTTCCATCGATAAAAATACATGATACAGCAACTTGAATATCAGTTTCAAAATATATAAAAATATACCACTAATCTCGGAATAAAAAATTTTTTTGAGCCCGTTTTATATATGATACATCTACATTAAACCTATTTTCAACTACTATACAATTCTCTTTTAATACTTTTGATATTCAATTATCCTGCATAACATCGAGTGGTGTTAGATAGAAATCATTTATTTTAATCGCAACTGCGTACAAGATAAAATTCGGTAAAATCAGTAATGCTCCCGCATCGATAACCGAACACATTCAGTTAAAACGCTTCGTTCCGACCGACATTGAATTTCGTAGGCCAATTTCACGGTACGTTTCTCGTTAAAAAAATAGCATGTTGCCGTAGATCGACGCGGTGCGACGCACAGCCGTCTGTTGCCGTTGCGATTGCCGATGCGCTCTCGGCGCGTCCGCCGAAATGCGAATTCTGTGATGAATCCCCTCGAAATTCTCAAGTTGCATAACCATCGCAATTTCGCCGCGCGTGACGTAATTTTGAATGGAGATTATTCGGATGCGGGCGTGCGCGCGGATTCGCTGGAGTTCACCGTGGCGTTTCTACACGCGGGCGTCTGCGGTGGTCGGTAGCAGGTAGGTATGTTTGGTGGCGAGCTTTGTGTCAGTCTCGCAGACTACCTGTCAAACTAAACCTGCGCTACGGTGGATTATAACACGGCAGTGGTAAGCGGGATTCTAACGATGGCAGAAGTAAGGAGAGCAAATATAATAGATTAGTACGAGTGAAAGGGAGAATATATATTTTGTGATTGTACTGGTTGCGAATTAGTGGCAAGAGATGAGAAACAGAATGTGTTGAAAGACGGATTGAAAGAAACAGAAAGAAGAAAGCGAGGGACGAAAATAAAATAGAATACTTGTACATTGAAAAAAAAGATTGGCTGCTGCAGCAAATTAGATGGTAAAACATGGCATAGCATTTTTAATTGGTTGCAGCAGCTAATTTTTGGTTATGTTAGCCTATCTAAATCCTATACTGACATTGCGGATAGGCTAACACAACCAAAAATTGGCTACTTATTATGTTTTACCATCTAATTTGCGCTTATGTATTATAAATCGCATTGTATTTTCCAAGTTCTTCAGAGTGGCATCTCATTCTAATTGAAAATTGAGCCAATCTTGAAAAAGAGTGACTTTATTCAATCTTTAAGAGTGAGATGTTTATTCTAAAAATTTTACCTATAAGTAATAGAAAGCAATCATTACTAATTTAATAAGTTTTGCTGAAATATCTCAATCTAAAGATATAGTTTTATCGAATCATTAAAATATTCATAGAAAACTGAAGCATGATGAGCAATGCTGCAAAAAGCTTTGATCGAATTTTGATATTCTATAATAGCAACCAGCTTAAGCGTCCTACATAATTACTTCAAGTCCAACAAAATTATTTTTAAATCTGCATCCAGTTAAGTTTTTAGATACTTCAGCAAAATTACATTTTCTAAGCAGATCAATTGTAATAAAGTTATTTCTCTGATATTTTATTAACATATCGTTTCTTCCAGCACGAATCTTATGAATGCTCTGTGGCTTAATTCATCAAACTATTATTAAATTTCTGCAAATCACGTCTTGAAAAATCGTTGGAGAATCGATGAATCCGCGGCGCGACACTGCGAGGAAATTGATGGATCATAAAAAAGCAGGAATAACGACGCAGCAATTAAAACGATGGAGTGTCTTGCACGAGAGCCCATTCTAGCAATAGAAACTTAAGCGGTAAACTTGAGCTCTAAAATAGAACTTCGCCTTTTAAGTAGCTTTTCCTGCGAATAGGAGGCGTGAAAGCACGAGAGCTATGATGTCACTTCGTGGCTTTACGACTTTTGGCGTTTAAACGTAGATGACTACAAGATATCATGATAAAGAAAAAAGCCTCCATTCTATAAAGTTCACTGAGCAATCCAGAAAGTATGACTGGAAAAATATCTCTGTACATCAATTTGCTGTATTTTCGAGAATATCTGATTTTTGTTTAGAATCGAATGATTCCGGACTGCACACTGCCAACGTTCTTTAGTATATTTGTGCATTTACATAGTATCAGGAACAGTCGACGCTACCGAATCCCTTTTATTCAGAGGGAATCGGGGTAAGGCGATGCGGACCCAACTTCTCGTGAACGAACCAATCGTAAAAACTTTTCCAATAGGGTCCTTTAAGCAAAGTACGCAGAGGGTGTGACTTGAGGGCGACCAGGATCGAGGAAATGCTGGACGCAAAATCTTCTGCGAGCTTTGTCGGTATAACTCGTAAAATCTGGAGCTTTGCTCCGACCTCCCGCGATTCAGAGATTTCATCGGCACGCTTACATTCTCGAACAGCTCTAAGGATGGACCCGCGAGACTTTAAGTGATTTCCCCACGCTGCTCCTCCATGTATCCAGCACTCATCGCATCGATATAATTAGTCTCGAGGGATATGATTCGACTAGTAATTTATATAGTGTAATCTTGAAACTATTGGAATCATATTAAATACGTGAAAAATGTTGATGAACAGATTTTTTTCAGCAGTATGCAATGGTATTTATGAATTTTAAATGCACATTTTCTTTTTTACTAATAATTGTTATTTTATAAGACGTATAGACCGATTAAAATAATTCAGTTATTTCAGATTTTAAGTATTTGAAGTTACGTTCTATTCTTAGAATAATAAAATTGTGGTTTTTATAAAGAATTTTAGTTTATTCCTGATACATTTAATAAGAAAAACAAATGAGTTCTTTGGGATTGAAAATTTTATCAGCTATATTAAAATTATATAAACATAATTTCATCAATTGTATAATTATTTAAAAGATTGTGATATTAATTTTGCAAACATTTTCTAAAATCTCGTTTGATTTTAATATCGCACTGACACACATTTTATATCGATTAAAATTTTAATTTTAGGAAAATCCAGAAACGCACATTAATTACATATTTATTACTCGGAACAGTTTTGTTCTTGAATTTATTTTAGAATTGCTTATAAATGAGGATTCTCGATATCGCAGTAATTATGTAAAATGAGTTATATAAATCAACCTAAATTTGTTATTAGAATTCCGATTAGTTTATCAGAAATGTGAAACTTGGACAACGACGTTAAACGTTGGATCTTATGAAAGGATATATACGAGACGGAAAATTAGCACGACCTCGCTCGCGAATAAGTGTTGCCGCTATGTCGTAGAATATATGGTGGCTTAAGTAGAACTTAATTAGAGACTTCGAAGCGAGCAAGTACTTTTTCTCGTGTAAAGGAGGACACGGTTCTCGCGTCGCAACAAAATGCAAGCAGCAACCGAGAGCGCGGCGTACCGTGGTTTAATTGGGGCGGAATTAATGTTCGCGCGGCTAAATGTAAATGGAAGACAGAGAACGAAATCGCCTTTAATTTACTTCCCTGATGTAACCGTGAAAATAGATGCGCCATCATTGTCTAACGATATATCTTGGGACGATTTTCCTATTCAACGTGAATTGCGTTCTTCAGTCATCCCCTGTGTATTTTCACTAGAATAAGAGAATATATACAACGAGAATCACTCGGCATCGAGCTAAAAGCGCAGCAAAACGTACCTTTTTTGTCAACGGAAATATTTATTCCGTTCAATAAATTGGATCAAACACAGCGTTACGCAACGGCATTATCAATTTACTCACTCGCATTAATCCATTTTCATTTCTTCATGGACGAGAAAACGAATATCTTATATCGCGCAGAATTTATTTTATATCAGCGATCTATATAACACCGTCAAGTGATTTAAATAATAATCCAATTCGATCCTCCGTCGACGGTCGTCGCGCTTCGCAAGTTTACGTTTCGCCTCCGTGCCTCCTCGTCGGGACAAAGCAAATTTGCGAGATTGCGTTTCCACGAACTCATGGAATGAGGAAGCAGGATGTACGAGGAGGAATAGGAACGGGATTAGGACAAGGTAGTTTGTACAGAGCGCGACAATAATGACTTCCGGCAAGTGATTTTTAGCCTATTTCGAATTTTAAGAATACGAAAATATGTATCGATAATACAAAAATATCGAGAGATTATAATAGTTTTTACATTACAAACTATCTTTAACCAATTACAATTCAAAAACTATTGTAGCCTCGACATTTTTTTATTAGAATCTTCGTCTCAAAATTATCTCAAGAATACGTTCTTAAGAGGAAATGCGATAATTGTGAGACACCCTGTATATTTATCATTCCTAATAAAAGTGTAGACTAAAAAAATATATTTTAATTTAATGAATTATTCTACTGGAGGAGTAAATCGCCTAATATGCTCTCCAAATTCTTTGGAGTAGAAAACCTTTAAAGAGTGAAAATTGAGTCTTGAAAAAGAATGGCTCAATTTTCAATCTTTAAAAGTGAAATTTCTCTCTTCAGAAATTCACTCTAAAAGTTTTAAAGAATGTATTAACAGAAATATTACGCAAAATATAATAATAGTAAAAACATTATTTTTGTCTGATAATATTGCAACACTCAAATAGAAAGACGAAGAGTAAGTGATGGGAAGAAAAGAATATAAGAGAGAAGAACAGATCGAGCGGAGGATGGTGACGGTGAAGCTCCATTCGCGAGTCACGAGACGGATGGGCCGAAGTTTTAAATGACTTTGGTATTAAAACTTTGATGGCATTTGTCAGTTTCCCGAGGCTTCGAGAATTGTTTCGCAACTTTTAAGCCATTTTAAAGCGCCATTATTGACTCATCGTTTCTCGCACGGCCGATCTCTATGTTCCGGGAACAGTCCGCTTTTCACCTAAGTCGCAGACGCACCTGCGATTCGCTGTCTTTGCCGAGGCACCCTTTAAAGTAACAATAATTCGCACGAAACACGGAAAAGTCTTGAAATATTTGCACAGCTGCGAGAGATAAGGTAAACTCCGCAACAGTTTTGCAATGCACTGTTTATTTTGTCTTAATTACGTTACAGATGTCTACTTAAAAATTTTCAATTTTCTGTGTAAATTCTTCCTGCGTGCAGCGAAGCAACGCCTACAAATGTAATAAGATAACGGCTTTTAAGGACCGTGTGGCGTCACCATAACCGCGTTGCACATGCTTTCGTATGACCACTGCGTCCTCGCAATCACTACTGCGGTATTCATTATGGAAGTACTCAGTAAATTGCTGGTGCAACTGAATTTCATCAAAAACAGCACTCCGTAGTATCTTGCTCTGACTTCAACTGTATTTTAACATCGTTTCCTCCGCATCCCGTCCTATTTTCCCTGTCTCAGTACTCACGTGTTATTATATAATTAAATTTCACAGAAGCTACTACAAACATTATTTATCCTCATTGAAATATTTCTTATTTTATTACAAAATTCTTTCGCAAATTGTATTGCTTCAAATTGATTTATGAAATTTATTATCATAAATGTATTAAAAAATTAGATCTATTATATAAAATATATTTTGCAATGATTTATTTCATATTATGTATAAATTCTAAATTTCTTATTTATACCTACGATTTTTATAAGTAATTTTTTGAGTATTCAAATCAATTTAATTTTAACTCAATTCTTATTTTACATAAATTGTGCACTCACTCGAACGTCAAAAGAACTATTTTAAAACGTTTTTATTTACGGACAATTCCAACGTCGCTGTTCGTCTCGATTGTGCGTTCCGTTTGCACGGAAGTGTCCGCGACATTCGAGGTAGCAATTCTGCTAAGTAGTCTCCCCGTTTGAACGGCCGAGCGACAGAGAGCAGTAGGAAGAACTTACTCGTGAGCTTTGAACGACGACGAGACGGGACATTAGCGGTAATTACCGGTTAACGTCAACTCGCTCTATCCTGTCGCGGGCGTAGCTCGTTTCTGGATTGTCTTGGGAGACAAGTAAGGAAAATGCAGGTGGAGGTGCAAGTAGAGAACTGAAAGAAGGTCTTATACATATGTATATATCTCAACCAATCAAGACCGAAGTATGCCTCCTTTGCGTGTCAATATTAATATTATGCGTGCACCTATCTTTTTCTATCTTTGACAGAAAGAATCTTGTTTCATAGAAATTAAATGAGCGTCGTATTTAAAAAGGAATTATTTCAGATTATGTCACAAAAGAAAAATGATATAATTGTTTTCCGATGTCTAGCAGTGATTACAGATAAATCATTTTTCCAGTTAAGTAATCAATCATTTTCTACTCGACCGTTCTTTTTCTCTTAAAAAAAAAATCGGTTCAAAATTCTTGCAGAACAGTGTATAAGAGGAGATGCGCGCGGGTGGAACAAAATAAAGAAATATGGCAAAACGGTGCGAAAGAGCGGAAGAAAGGAAATTTGCGGCGAAAGCGCGGAGGATTAATCCGTAAGATTTACAGCGTGGCTGAGCCATTATCGCGTTTCGTCGAGTGGATAAGAGGAGCTTGCCCTCCAGGCTTTTAATTCTGCCGCGCGTGTTTCGTCGGCTTCTTTCTCTCGACTTCTTTTCACAACGGCGCCGACCGCAGCCTTAACCCCTTAACCGCCTTATCGTCCGCGGTTGCGTGTCATCTTCACCCGGTGCGTCTGACACTTAATTAGAGCCGTTGTGCTCGAAAATGGCGTGCTTGGTGCAACGCGTTCGCCAGGGACGTGCGGAATCTCTCCCTGGAAACCGCATGGAAGTTCACTTTGTGCTGCTGCTGGCATTGAACTTTAGCACACGACATGGGCGTCGTGCGCAATTAGGGCGAGAATCGACGGAATTGTTCGATTTCATGCCATCTTGTCGATAATAATTTCTATCGCCCTTTACAAAGGAAACGGCAATTGGAAATATAAGAGGAATAAAAATCTAATGTAAAAACGGAAGATAAATAATTATTACAGTACGAATAACGTAGGAAACTTTCAAATATCAAAAATGTGCAATGGAAAAGTCTAAACTGAGAAAAATTTTTGGTTAAAAATGGATCAATTAGAAAATTCTGTTCATATCAATCAGAATTCTCTCATTATCTCGTCTAGAATTATAATAGATTTAATCAGAAAATTCTCCATTTTCAAACAGAATTCCAATTAATACAAACCAGACTCTTTTTCCAGTGTAATATACGTGATTCTAAACCTATGATATTACGGCATTTGTGCACGTCGATAACGCGGAATTCGAATCGACCATGTGTGTGTACGAAATTTGCGATTTTTTGACTGACTGAATATAAACGCGTATATTTAACATCTTTTATTTATTAACTTAATCGTGCGGAGGAATACGCAGCGAACAGTTACAAAATTACAACGTATGTTTGCACATAGAAATGTCAGTCACGAGCGAATTAAACGGCTTAAAACGGGGTTTAAGCGGATTTAGATTTGTAAAGGTACGGCGCTGTGAGCACAAAATGTAATGCTTGCTATGAGTTTACGCGTAAGCAAGCATTTTCATGAGTTCATAAATTGCCGTATCGATCCAGGTAAAATACAAATAAATACAATTCTGAAACAATTGGTATGATGTACAATACGTACACGTAAACGATTATAAGTCTCTGAGTTGTTATTATTATCATGTACCTTAAATTGAAATTTATTACATCTCTGCAGGAATAAACAATTAATTGCGAGGCAAGCCAGAAAGGTAATAATTATATCAAAGAGAGATATTAATATTAAGAGGGGCCGACTGCCAGGTTCGCCAGGTTAGATTCGTACGGCTTATCCGCTTACAGACTAGAATTTTATTTTAATTAATTTGGCCGAATAATTAATTGCTTTCCCAATTAAAAGTTTTATAATTTGTTTTGAGAGACGCTTTTAGCAGAAGATGATACAGGGCAATATCCGATCTCTAATAAAACGCTCACTTACGATTCCTTTGATAAAAGAGAAAATAATGCAGAAGACGTTAAACGATTCTTAAAGTTTGTCCACCATAGATAAAATAAATAGCTCGTTTATTAAAACTGACCGATCACTAATTATTTATTCATAATTCTTATTAATATCAAATACAAGCCGACAAATAGACAAAGAAATGCTAGCGCGATTCATGTGTTACTGAGACAATTATTATTCAATAATGTCGACTTAACAGATAGTTCGAATCACGAAGTCTAGATACGATTTTCATGAATCGCCGTCCAGATGCATTGTGAATTTAAAATTCATATATGCTAAGAATAGATTACGTAAGAGGAGCACTGTTCGTTGTCACTCATTCATATCGCGGTGAATCTATACGACATTGTAAAGTAAATGAATTATGATAATTGTGAACAGATGACTTTTGTAAAATATATGATTATTCCTAAAATAGTTAATCGTTTCAAAATGGTTTACATACATCGATAAATAACCAAAAATCGAAATTATTCAAATATGAAGATCTACTACAATTAGAATAATGTAAACGATTAGGAAAATTACCAAGGCGCATATATCTCTGAACATTACTATTGTCGATATATTTTATTCTAACTCACATTATCAGTATTGGTAAGACTAAAAAAGTTCCATACCTCTATAAAACTACTAATAAGTAATAAAGTGTACTAGCTCATATGTCAATAAATACGTAATAACTCATGTTCTTTTTGTACGGTTTGCACAGTTATACATATGTGTATTATTAATCGTCGTTATTCGATTTATAAAGTCCGTTGGTATATCTTTTGCGAATTAAACGGCGGCGAATGTGCAGTAACGTGTAATCTGAATTCTAACTTGGTGACCGATATCCTGGATGTCCCGAATTTAAATGGCGAAACTTTTGTAGGGAATCGATAAATTGAGAAAAAAAAGTACTTTATTAGTGATATGCTCGTTTTTGTTTCGTTTTGGAGAAAATCGCAAAAAAAAGACAAAACGTAATTTTCGCAATATTATTGTTTTTGTGTACGACTTTAGCCATAATGCTTCAGAGGCAATGCGAGAGTATGGGCGCCGATTTCCAGACAGAAGAATGCCGGGTCGGTGAGTCATTGGGTGCATTCAGAAGTGACGATCGCTCACTGAGCGCTCACTGAGTAAAAAAGGGATTAATCTCTGATTAATATGTTTATTTGTTATAATTCGAAATGTAAAATAACTTGTCTATTATCGATAATCTTTAATATCATATATTCCTTACTTATTTATTACTTATTTATTATTTCTCTAATACCGCGTTTGGACCGTAAGGTTATGTAGCGCTCAGTGAGCGATGGAGCGACTTTTAATTACGCTCCACCGCTCACCGCTACATAACCTTACTAATAAATAAGTAAGGAATATGATATTAAAGATTATTGATTAAGATTAATCCCTTTTTTACTTAGTGAGCGCTTAGTGAGCGGTCGTCGCTTCTGAATGCACCCATTATGTTGACCAGATCAGTGTTAAGCTACAACACGAGCTGTCCGTACAAAATGCAATGAGTGCATTGCTGCAAGAAGCCAACATTTTGACCAACATCTGCATTAAGCAAGTGACGTGAATAAATAAGTGTGGATAAATAAGTAATAAATAAGTACAAAAATAAAAACTACGTTTTGTCCTTTTTTTTGCTATTTTCTCCAAAACGAAGCAATCTCTATAGGACTTTTTTTCTTAGTTTATCGATATTCGTTCTCGAAGTTTGATCATTTCGGCACACCCTGTAGGTATATACTTGAGTGCAAACTCACAAAGCACTACGAAGAACTTGAACATAGAAGTACAGCAATGAAAAAAATAGGATGTGGCAAAAATAGGAACCAACGGATAGCGAGAGAGGATGCGAGAGATCGAGAATCGTTGAGAGATGGTGGGATTAGACTTGCAACTACAAACACGGCGAAGTATAGAACCGCGGATATAATTCCTCGTTCACGGCTATCGTGACCCATTTTCGAAGTTAAGGCTATTGAGGCGTGAAAATATCAAGAACGTGTATTGCGTTTACCCTGCGTTTGCCGATAGGGGTTTCAGGATTTCCAGCGTTCGATTTACGCTCTGTGTTTACTCTTATTACAGTTGCAAAATTGAGCATTGCCATAAAACTTTTATTATTGCAATATAATCCCTTCGTGGAAAGCTTTTTATGTGTTTATTTCGTAATGTAAGATTTTTAACTCTTTTCAGACGTTGATACAGGCAACATATATTGTACAAACTGTGTCAAAAGTATCTTTAGCTTCTAGAAGTAGCAAAGTAACAAAAAGTAATAATAACAAAAATAACAAAAAAGTAATATCTAAAAGTAATCGCAATAAATATTTTAGTGCATCAAAATTATTTAAGAATTGCTTGTCAATTTAATTTAATTTGTGATATTATTCCAGTAGTTTAATTGCGTTTATAAGTCTGGAAAACTAATTCGGCGCACAGTTTGAAGGACTACAAATATGTTATATATGCAAGTATATATATAGTATAAATATAATTCACATTGAATTATTTAAAGCATTAAAAGTACCGACCGGTATAGACTATTGAATTTCTATTATTAATTGTATTTCTCACATTGTACAGTCTAAAAATAAGATTCTTATTGCTTATAAGGGAAGTTTCACAACTGTCCGGAGTCGATTTGATTCTCCATGAAATATGTCGTTAAACACGAAAATCTAAGAGACATATATTTTTTTTCTATTTCATATTTAAAGAGTGAAATACCCCTTTGAAAAAAAAACGGTATTTTTCTTTCGAGGTGAATATCATAGGAAGTATAAAAGATGGAAAAAATTTTTTTAGATAAACGTTGTACGGTTTCAAGAGTACTTTAATGTTGTGAAAAATTTAAAAGTTTAAATATGAGTTAGGGCACGTATAAAAAAATACGTGTCTCTCTCCTCTCTCTTAGATTTTCGTGTTTAACAACATATTTCATGGAGAATCAAATCCGTTCCGGACATTTATGAAACTTCCCTTGCGTTAGTATGATAGTGCGTGTATATGTATATGTATACATGTGTACAATAGGGTGGTCCATTTTAATCTATCGATGCGAATATCTCGGAAAGTACGCATCTGATTGAAAAGTTGTAAAGGGAAAATTTGTTTGTTT